>NW_027476301.1:145000-162500 GCF_051020955.1 Megalopta genalis
GAGACAGAGATAGTCGATCCGCGTTATGTTAAATATTGCAAGGTTCCCGATTCCACAAAATTATAAAAAGTATACGGCTGTGTAGCGGGGATCAAAACGAGTAATTTCATGTATAAAGTTTAATTAAACTCCCAATAGTTTGCCGGGAAACATCGATTCTTCCGATCTAGAAAGAGACAGAGACAGACGATCCGCGTTATGTTAAATATTTCAAGGTTCCCGATTCCACAAAATTATAAAAAGTATACGGCTGTGTAGCGGGGATCAAAACGAGTAATTTCATGTATAAAGTTTAATTAATCTCTCAATAGTTTGCCGGGAAACATCGATTATTCCGATCTAGAAAGAGACAGAGACAGACGATCCGCGTTATGTTAAATATTTCAAGGTTCCCGATTCCACAAAATTATAAAAAGTATACGGCTGTGTAGCGGGGATCAAAACGAGTAATTTCATGTATAAAGTTTAATTAAACTCCCAATAGTTTGCCGGGAAACATCGATTCTTCCGATCTAGAAAGAGACAGAGACAGACGATCCGCGTTATGTTAAATATTTCAAGGTTCCCGATTCCACAAAATTATAAAAAGTATACGGCTGTGTAGCGGGGATCAAAACGAGTAATTTCATGTATATTGTTTAATTAATCTCCCAATAGTTTGCCGGGAAACAACGATTATTCCGATCTAGAAAGAGACAGAGACAGACGATCCGCGTTATGTTAAATATTTCAAGGTTCCCGATTCCACAAAATTATAAAAAGTATACGGCTGTGTAGCGGGGATCAAAACGAGTAATTTCATGTATAAAGTTTAATTAATCTCCCAATAGTTTGCCGGGAAACATCGATTATTCCGATCTAGAAAGAGACAGAGATAGTCGATCCGCGTTATGTTAAATATTGCAAGGTTCCCGATTCCACAAAATTATAAAAAGTATACGGCTGTGTAGCGGGGATCAAAACGAGTAATTTCATGTATAAAGTTTAATTAAACTCCCAATAGTTTGCCGGGAAACATCGATTCTTCCGATCTAGAAAGAGACAGAGACAGACGATCCGCGTTATGTTAAATATTTCAAGGTTCCCGATTCCACAAAATTATAAAAAGTATACGGCTGTGTAGCGGGGATCAAAACGAGTAATTTCATGTATAAAGTTTAATTAAACTCCCAATAGTTTGCCGGGAAACATCGATTCTTCCGATCTAGAAAGAGACAGAGACAGACGATCCGCGTTATGTTAAATATTTCAAGGTTCCCGATTCCACAAAATTATAAAAAGTATACGGCTGTGTAGCGGGGATCAAAACGAGTAATTTCATGTATAAAGTTTAATTAAACTCCCAATAGTTTGCCGGGAAACATCGATTCTTCCGATCTAGAAAGAGACAGAGACAGACGATCCGCGTTATGTTAAATATTTCAAGGTTCCCAATTCCACAAAATTATAAAAAGTATACGGCTGTGTAGCGGGGATCAAAACGAGTAATTTCATGTATAAAGTTTAATTAATCTCCCAATAGTTTGCCGGGAAACATCGATTCTCCCGATCTAGAAAGAGACAGAGACAGACGATCCGCGTTATGTTAAATATTTCAAGGTTCCCGATTCCACAAAATTATAAAAAGTATACGGCTGTGTAGCGGGGATCAAAACGAGTAATTTCATGTATAAAGTTTAATTAAACTCCCAATAGTTTGCCGGGAAACATCGATTCTTCCGATCTAGAAAGAGACAGAGACAGACGATCCGCGTTATGTTAAATATTTCAAGGTTCCCGATTCCACAAAATTATAAAAAGTATACGGCTGTGTAGCAGGGATCAGAACGCGTAATTTCATGTATAAAGTTTAATTAAACTCCCAATAGTTTGTCGGGAAACATCGATAGTTCGATCGCGCGAGAGAGACAGAGAAACGAACAGTCTTTTTTTCGATTTACGGCTAAAATAAATTTTTCTAATTTTTTTCAATAACATATTCCTGCTAAAATAACTTTTTTACATAGGGATTAAGCATTTAGAACGATACATTGTTTAAAATAAGGGCACTTTACTCTTGACATTTTACGGTTTTTTCAATTTTCTGAAAAATCCTATCATTAGATTTTTTTAAAAATACGATATTCTTGCTTAACTAACGTTTCTACATAGGGATTAAGCATTTAGAACGAAATCTAATGTCAGAAAATGGCACTTTACTCTTGACATTTTTCGGTTTTTTCAATTTTCTGGAAAATCCTATCATTAGATTTTTTTAAAAATACGATATTCTTGCTTAACTAACGTTTTTACATAGGGATTAAGCATTTAGAACGAAATCTAATGTCAGAAAATGGCACTTTACTCTTGACATTTTTCGGTTTTTTCAATTTTCTGGGAAATCCTATCATTAGATTTTTTTAAAAATACGATATTCTTGCTTAACTAACGTTTTTACATAGGGATTAAGCATTTAGAACGAAATCTAATGTAGGAAAATGGTACTTTACTCTTGATCGGTACGTTGGGACTTTGAAAATATTCGGGCGTTCCAATCGCTCGTCTGTTGCATCATAGCGCGTCTCGGCGCAATCGACCGATTCGCTCGATCCATTATTTTCGATTTACGGCTAAAATAAATTTTTCTCATTTTATTCAATAACATATTCCTGCTTAAATAACTTTTTTACATAGGGATTAAGCATTTAGAACGATACATTGTTTAAAATAAGGGCACTTTACTCTTGACATTTTACGGTTTTTTCAATTTTCTGAAAAATCCTATCATTAGATTTTTTTAAAAATACGATATTCTTGCTTAACTAACGTTTCTACATAGGGATTAAGCATTTAGAACGAAATCTAATGTCAGAAAATGGCACTTTACTCTTGACATTTTTCGGTTTTTTCAATTTTCTGGAAAATCCTATCATTAGATTTTTTTAAAAATACGATATTCTTGCTTAACTAACGTTTTTACATAGGGATTAAGCATTTAGAACGAAATCTAATGTAGGAAAATGGTACTTTACTCTTGATCGGTACGTTGGGACTTTGAAAATATTCGGGCGTTCCAATCGCTCGTCTGTTGCATCATAGCGCGTCTCGGCGCAATCGACCGATTCGCTCGATCCATTATTTTCGATTTACGGCTAAAATAAATTTTTCTCATTTTATTCAATAACATATTCCTGCTTAAATAACTTTTTTACATAGGGATTAAGCATTTAGAACGATACATTGTTTAAAATAAGGGCACTTTACTCTTGATATTTTACGGTTTTTTCAATTTTCTGAAAAATCCTATCATTAGATTTTTTTTAAAAATACGATATTCTTGCTTAACTAACGTTTCTACATAGGGATTAAGCATTTAGAACGAAATCTAATGTCAGAAAATGGCACTTTACTCTTGACATTTTTCGGTTTTTTCAATTTTCTGGGAAATCCTATCATTAGATTTTTTTAAAAATACGATATTCTTGCTTAACTAACGTTTTTACATAGGGATTAAGCATTTAGAACGAAATCTAATGTAGGAAAATGGTACTTTACTCTTGATCGGTACGTTGGGACTTTGAAAATATTCGGGCGTTCCAATCGCTCGTCTGTTGCATCATAGCGCGTCTCGGCGCAATCGACCGATTCGCTCGATCCATTATTTTCGATTTACGGCTAAAATAAATTTTTCTAATTTTTTTCAATAACATATTCCTGCTTAAATAACTTTTTTACATAGGGATTAAGCATTTAGAACGATACATTGTTTAAAGTAAGGGCACTTTACTCTTGACATTTTACGGTTTTTTCACTTTTCTGAAGAATCCTATCATTAGATTTTTTTAAAAATACGATATTCTTGCTTAACTAACGTTTCTACATAGGGATTAAGCATTTAGAACGAAATCTAATGTCAGAAAATGGCACTTTACTCTTGACATTTTTCGGTTTTTTCAATTTTCTGGAAAATCCTATCATTAGATTTTTTTAAAAATACGATATTCTTGCTTAACTAACGTTTTTACATAGGGATTAAGCATTTAGAACGGAATCTAATGTAGGAAAATGGTACTTTACTCTTGATCGGTACGTTGGGACTTTGAAAATATTCGGGCGTACGCGACGCGCTCGGCGCTTCGAACAGCTCCGGTGTCCCCATTATTTTCGATTTACGGCTAAAATAAATTTTTCTAATTTTTTTCAATAACATATTCCTGCTTAAATAACTTTTTTACATAGGGATTAAGCATTTAGAACGATACATTGTTTAAAGTAAGGGCACTTTACTCTTGACATTTTACGGTTTTTTCAATTTTCTGAAAAATCCTATCATTAGATTTTTTTAAAAATACGATATTCTTGCTTAACTAACGTTTCTACATAGGGATTAAGCATTTAGAACGAAATCTAATGTCAGAAAATGGCACTTTACTCTTGACATTTTTCGGTTTTTTCAATTTTCTGGAAAATCCTATCATTAGATTTTTTTAAAAATACGATATTCTTGCTTAACTAACGTTTTTACATAGGGATTAAGCATTTAGAACGAAATCTAATGTAGGAAAATGGTACTTTACTCTTGATCGGTACGTTGGGACTTTGAAAATATTCGGGCGTTCCAATCGCTCGTCTGTTGCATCATAGCGCGTCTCGGCGCAATCGACCGATTCGCTCGATCCATTATTTTCGATTTACGGCTAAAATAAATTTTTCTAATTTTTTTCAATAACATATTCCTGCTTAAATAACTTTTTTACATAGGGATTAAGCATTTAGAACGATACATTGTTTAAAGTAAGGGCACTTTACTCTTGACATTTTACGGTTTTTTCAATTTTCTGAAAAATCCTATCATTAGATTTTTTTAAAAATACGATATTCTTGCTTAACTAACGTTTCTACATAGGGATTAAGCATTTAGAACGAAATCTAATGTCAGAAAATGGCACTTTACTCTTGACATTTTTCGGTTTTTTCAATTTTCTGGAAAATCCTATCATTAGATTTTTTTAAAAATACGATATTCTTGCTTAACTAACGTTTTTACATAGGGATTAAGCATTTAGAACGAAATCTAATGTAGGAAAATGGTACTTTACTCTTGATCGGTACGTTGGGACTTTGAAAATATTCGGGCGTTCCAATCGCTCGTCTGTTGCATCATAGCGCGTCTCGGCGCAATCGACCGATTCGCTCGATCCTATATTTTCGATTTACGGCTAAAATAAATTTTTCTAATTTTTTTCAATAACATATTCCTGCTTAAATAACTTTTTTACATAGGGATTAAGCATTTAGAACGATACATTGTTTAAAGTAAGGGCACTTTACTCTTGACATTTTACGGTTTTTTCAATTTTCTGAAAAATCCTATCATTAGATTTTTTTAAAAATACGATATTCTTGCTTAACTAACGTTTCTACATAGGGATTAAGCATTTAGAACGAAATCTAATGTCAGAAAATGGCACTTTACTCTTGACATTTTTCGGTTTTTTCAATTTTCTGGAAAATCCTATCATTAGATTTTTTTAAAAATACGATATTCTTGCTTAACTAACGTTTTTACATAGGGATTAAGCATTTAGAACGAAATCTAATGTAGGAAAATGGTACTTTACTCTTGATCGGTACGTTGGGACTTTGAAAATATTCGGGCGTTCCAATCGCTCGTCTGTTGCATCATAGCGCGTCTCGGCGCAATCGACCGATTCGCTCGATCCATTATTTTCGATTTACGGCTAAAATAAATTTTTCTAATTTTTTTCAATAACATATTCGTGCTTAAATAACTTTTTTACATAGGGATTAAGCATTTAGAACGATACATTGTTTAAAGTAAGGGCACTTTACTCTTGACATTTTACGGTTTTTTCAATTTTCTGAAAAATCCTATCATTAGATTTTTTTAAAAATACGATATTCTTGCTTAACTAACGTTTCTACATAGGGATTAAGCATTTAGAACGAAATCTAATGTCAGAAAATGGCACTTTACTCTTGACATTTTTCGGTTTTTTCAATTTTCTGGAAAATCCTATCATTAGATTTTTTTAAAAATACGATATTCTTGCTTAACTAACGTTTTTACATAGGGATTAAGCATTTAGAACGAAATCTAATGTAGGAAAATGGTACTTTACTCTTGATCGGTACGTTGGGACTTTGAAAATATTCGGGCGTTCCAATCGCTCGTCTGTTGCATCATAGCGCGTCTCGGCGCAATCGACCGATTCGCTCGATCCATTATTTTCGATTTACGGCTAAAATAAATTTTTCTAATTTTTTTCAATAACATATTCCTGCTTAAATAACTTTTTTACATAGGGATTAAGCATTTACAACGATACATTGTTTAAAGTAAGGGCACTTTACTCTTGACATTTTACGGTTTTTTCACTTTTCTGAAGAATCCTATCATTAGATTTTTTTAAAAATACGATATTCTTGCTTAACTAACGTTTCTACATAGGGATTAAGCATTTAGAACGAAATCTAATGTCAGAAAATGGCACTTTACTCTTGACATTTTTCGGTTTTTTCAATTTTCTGGAAAATCCTATCATTAGATTTTTTTAAAAATACGATATTCTTGCTTAACTAACGTTTTTACATAGGGATTAAGCATTTAGAACGGAATCTAATGTAGGAAAATGGTACTTTACTCTTGATCGGTACGTTGGGACTTTGAAAATATTCGGGCGTACGCGACGCGCTCGGCGCTTCGAACAGCTCCGGTGTCCCCATTATTTTCGATTTACGGCTAAAATAAATTTTTCTAATTTTTTTCAATAACATATTCCTGCTTAAATAACTTTTTTACATAGGGATTAAGCATTTAGAACGATACATTGTTTAAAGTAAGGGCACTTTACTCTTGACATTTTACGGTTTTTTCAATTTTCTGAAAAATCCTATCATTAGATTTTTTTAAAAATACGATATTCTTGCTTAACTAACGTTTCTACATAGGGATTAAGCATTTAGAACGAAATCTAATGTCAGAAAATGGCACTTTACTCTTGACATTTTTCGGTTTTTTCAATTTTCTGGAAAATCCTATCATTAGATTTTTTTAAAAATACGATATTCTTGCTTAACTAACGTTTTTACATAGGGATTAAGCATTTAGAACGAAATCTAATGTAGGAAAATGGTACTTTACTCTTGATCGGTACGTTGGGACTTTGAAAATATTCGGGCGTTCCAATCGCTCGTCTGTTGCATCATAGCGCGTCTCGGCGCAATCGACCGATTCGCTCGATCCATTATTTTCGATTTACGGCTAAAATAAATTTTTCTAATTTTTTTCAATAACATATTCCTGCTTAAATAACTTTTTTACATAGGGATTAAGCATTTAGAACGATACATTGTTTAAAGTAAGGGCACTTTACTCTTGACATTTTACGGTTTTTTCAATTTTCTGAAAAATCCTATCATTAGATTTTTTTAAAAATACGATATTCTTGCTTAACTAACGTTTCTACATAGGGATTAAGCATTTAGAACGAAATCTAATGTCAGAAAATGGCACTTTACTCTTGACATTTTTCGGTTTTTTCAATTTTCTGGAAAATCCTATCATTAGATTTTTTTAAAAATACGATATTCTTGCTTAACTAACGTTTTTACATAGGGATTAAGCATTTAGAACGAAATCTAATGTAGGAAAATGGTACTTTACTCTTGATCGGTACGTTGGGACTTTGAAAATATTCGGGCGTTCCAATCGCTCGTCTGTTGCATCATAGCGCGTCTCGGCGCAATCGACCGATTCGCTCGATCCTATATTTTCGATTTACGGCTAAAATAAATTTTTCTAATTTTTTTCAATAACATATTCCTGCTTAAATAACTTTTTTACATAGGGATTAAGCATTTAGAACGATACATTGTTTAAAGTAAGGGCACTTTACTCTTGACATTTTACGGTTTTTTCAATTTTCTGAAAAATCCTATCATTAGATTTTTTTAAAAATACGATATTCTTGCTTAACTAACGTTTCTACATAGGGATTAAGCATTTAGAACGAAATCTAATGTCAGAAAATGGCACTTTACTCTTGACATTTTTCGGTTTTTTCAATTTTCTGGAAAATCCTATCATTAGATTTTTTTAAAAATACGATATTCTTGCTTAACTAACGTTTTTACATAGGGATTAAGCATTTAGAACGAAATCTAATGTAGGAAAATGGTACTTTACTCTTGATCGGTACGTTGGGACTTTGAAAATATTCGGGCGTTCCAATCGCTCGTCTGTTGCATCATAGCGCGTCTCGGCGCAATCGACCGATTCGCTCGATCCATTATTTTCGATTTACGGCTAAAATAAATTTTTCTAATTTTTTTCAATAACATATTCCTGCTTAAATAACTTTTTTACATAGGGATTAAGCATTTAGAACGATACATTGTTTAAAGTAAGGGCACTTTACTCTTGACATTTTACGGTTTTTTCAATTTTCTGAAAAATCCTATCATTAGATTTTTTTAAAAATACGATATTCTTGCTTAACTAACGTTTCTACATAGGGATTAAGCATTTAGAACGAAATCTAATGTCAGAAAATGGCACTTTACTCTTGACATTTTTCGGTTTTTTCAATTTTCTGGAAAATCCTATCATTAGATTTTTTTAAAAATACGATATTCTTGCTTAACTAACGTTTTTACATAGGGATTAAGCATTTAGAACGAAATCTAATGTAGGAAAATGGTACTTTACTCTTGATCGGTACGTTGGGACTTTGAAAATATTCGGGCGTACGCGGCGCGCTCGGCGCTTCGAACAGCTCCGGTGTCCCCATTATTTTCGATTTACGGCTAAAATAAATTTTTCTAATTTTTTTCAATAACATATTCCTGCTAAAATAACTTTTTTACATAGGGATTAAGCATTTAGAACGATACATTGTTTAAAATAAGGGCACTTTACTCTTGACATTTTACGGTTTTTTCAATTTTCTGAAAAATCCTATCATTAGATTTTTTTAAAAATACGATATTCTTGCTTAACTAACGTTTCTACATAGGGATTAAGCATTTAGAACGAAATCTAATGTCAGAAAATGGCACTTTACTCTTGACATTTTTCGGTTTTTTCAATTTTCTGGAAAATCCTATCATTAGATTTTTTTAAAAATACGATATTCTTGCTTAACTAACGTTTTTACATAGGGATTAAGCATTTAGAACGAAATCTAATGTAGGAAAATGGTACTTTACTCTTGATCGGTACGATGGGACTTTGAAAATATTCGGGCGTTCCAATCGCTCGTCTGTTGCATCATAGCGCGTCTCGGCGCAATCGACCGATTCGCTCGATCCATTATTTTCGATTTACGGCTAAAATAAATTTTTCTAATTTTTTTCAATAACATATTCCTGCTTAAATAACTTTTTTACATAGGGATTAAGCATTTAGAACGATACATTGTTTAAAGTAAGGGCACTTTACTCTTGACATTTTACGGTTTTTTCAATTTTCTGAAAAATCCTATCATTAGATTTTTTTAAAAATACGATATTCTTGCTTAACTAACGTTTCTACATAGGGATTAAGCATTTAGAACGAAATCTAATGTCAGAAAATGGCACTTTACTCTTGACATTTTTCGGTTTTTTCAATTTTCTGGAAAATCCTATCATTAGATTTTTTTAAAAATACGATATTCTTGCTTAACTAACGTTTTTACATAGGGATTAAGCATTTAGAACGGAATCTAATGTAGGAAAATGGTACTTTACTCTTGATCGGTACGTTGGGACTTTGAAAATATTCGGGCGTACGCGACGCGCTCGGCGCTTCGAACAGCTCCGGTGTCCCCATTATTTTCGATTTACGGCTAAAATAAATTTTTCTAATTTTTTTCAATAACATATTCCTGCTAAAATAACTTTTTTACATAGGGATTAAGCATTTAGAACGATACATTGTTTAAAATAAGGGCACTTTACTCTTGACATTTTACGGTTTTTTCAATTTTCTGAAAAATCCTATCATTAGATTTTTTTAAAAATACGATATTCTTGCTTAACTAACGTTTCTACATAGGGATTAAGCATTTAGAACGAAATCTAATGTCAGAAAATGGCACTTTACTCTTGACATTTTTCGGTTTTTTCAATTTTCTGGAAAATCCTATCATTAGATTTTTTTAAAAATACGATATTCTTGCTTAACTAACGTTTTTACATAGGGATTAAGCATTTAGAACGAAATCTAATGTAGGAAAATGGTACTTTACTCTTGATCGGTACGTTGGGACTTTGAAAATATTCGGGCGTTCCAATCGCTCGTCTGTTGCATCATAGCGCGTCTCGGCGCAATCGACCGATTCGCTCGATCCATTATTTTCGATTTACGGCTAAAATAAATTTTTCTAATTTTTTTCAATAACATATTCCTGCTTAAATAACTTTTTTACATAGGGATTAAGCATTTAGAACGATACATTGTTTAAAGTAAGGGCACTTTACTCTTGACATTTTACGGTTTTTTCAATTTTCTGAAAAATCCTATCATTAGATTTTTTTAAAAATACGATATTCTTGCTTAACTAACGTTTCTACATAGGGATTAAGCATTTAGAACGAAATCTAATGTCAGAAAATGGCACTTTACTCTTGACATTTTTCGGTTTTTTCAATTTTCTGGAAAATCCTATCATTAGATTTTTTTAAAAATACGATATTCTTGCTTAACTAACGTTTTTACATAGGGATTAAGCATTTAGAACGAAATCTAATGTAGGAAAATGGTACTTTACTCTTGATCGGTACGATGGGACTTTGAAAATATTCGGGCGTTCCAATCGCTCGTCTGTTGCATCATAGCGCGTCTCGGCGCAATCGACCGATTCGCTCGATCCATTATTTTCGATTTACGGCTAAAATAAATTTTTCTAATTTTTTTCAATAACATATTCCTGCTTAAATAACTTTTTTACATAGGGATTAAGCATTTAGAACGATACATTGTTTAAAGTAAGGGCACTTTACTCTTGACATTTTACGGTTTTTTCAATTTTCTGAAAAATCCTATCATTAGATTTTTTTAAAAATACGATATTCTTGCTTAACTAACGTTTCTACATAGGGATTAAGCATTTAGAACGAAATCTAATGTCAGAAAATGGCACTTTACTCTTGACATTTTTCGGTTTTTTCAATTTTCTGGAAAATCCTATCATTAGATTTTTTTAAAAATACGATATTCTTGCTTAACTAACGTTTTTACATAGGGATTAAGCATTTAGAACGGAATCTAATGTAGGAAAATGGTACTTTACTCTTGATCGGTACGTTGGGACTTTGAAAATATTCGGGCGTACGCGACGCGCTCGGCGCTTCGAACAGCTCCGGTGTCCCCATTATTTTCGATTTACGGCTAAAATAAATTTTTCTAATTTTTTTCAATAACATATTCCTGCTAAAATAACTTTTTTACATAGGGATTAAGCATTTAGAACGATACATTGTTTAAAATAAGGGCACTTTACTCTTGACATTTTACGGTTTTTTCAATTTTCTGAAAAATCCTATCATTAGATTTTTTTAAAAATACGATATTCTTGCTTAACTAACGTTTCTACATAGGGATTAAGCATTTAGAACGAAATCTAATGTCAGAAAATGGCACTTTACTCTTGACATTTTTCGGTTTTTTCAATTTTCTGGAAAATCCTATCATTAGATTTTTTTAAAAATACGATATTCTTGCTTAACTAACGTTTTTACATAGGGATTAAGCATTTAGAACGAAATCTAATGTAGGAAAATGGTACTTTACTCTTGATCGGTACGTTGGGACTTTGAAAATATTCGGGCGTTCCAATCGCTCGTCTGTTGCATCATAGCGCGTCTCGGCGCAATCGACCGATTCGCTCGATCCATTATTTTCGATTTACGGCTAAAATAAATTTTTCTAATTTTTTTCAATAACATATTCCTGCTTAAATAACTTTTTTACATAGGGATTAAGCATTTAGAACGATACATTGTTTAAAGTAAGGGCACTTTACTCTTGACATTTTACGGTTTTTTCACTTTTCTGAAGAATCCTATCATTAGATTTTTTTAAAAATACGATATTCTTGCTTAACTAACGTTTCTACATAGGGATTAAGCATTTAGAACGAAATCTAATGTCAGAAAATGGCACTTTACTCTTGACATTTTTCGGTTTTTTCAATTTTCTGGAAAATCCTATCATTAGATTTTTTTAAAAATACGATATTCTTGCTTAACTAACGTTTTTACATAGGGATTAAGCATTTAGAACGGAATCTAATGTAGGAAAATGGTACTTTACTCTTGATCGGTACGTTGGGACTTTGAAAATATTCGGGCGTACGCGACGCGCTCGGCGCTTCGAACAGCTCCGGTGTCCCCATTATTTTCGATTTACGGCTAAAATAAATTTTTCTAATTTTTTTCAATAACATATTCCTGCTAAAATAACTTTTTTACATAGGGATTAAGCATTTAGAACGATACATTGTTTAAAATAAGGGCACTTTACTCTTGACATTTTACGGTTTTTTCAATTTTCTGAAAAATCCTATCATTAGATTTTTTTAAAAATACGATATTCTTGCTTAACTAACGTTTCTACATAGGGATTAAGCATTTAGAACGAAATCTAATGTCAGAAAATGGCACTTTACTCTTGACATTTTTCGGTTTTTTCAATTTTCTGGAAAATCCTATCATTAGATTTTTTTAAAAATACGATATTCTTGCTTAACTAACGTTTTTACATAGGGATTAAGCATTTAGAACGAAATCTAATGTAGGAAAATGGTACTTTACTCTTGATCGGTACGTTGGGACTTTGAAAATATTCGGGCGTTCCAATCGCTCGTCTGTTGCATCATAGCGCGTCTCGGCGCAATCGACCGATTCGCTCGATCCATTATTTTCGATTTACGGCTAAAATAAATTTTTCTAATTTTTTTCAATAACATATTCCTGCTTAAATAACTTTTTTACATAGGGATTAAGCATTTAGAACGATACATTGTTTAAAGTAAGGGCACTTTACTCTTGACATTTTACGGTTTTTTCAATTTTCTGAAAAATCCTATCATTAGATTTTTTTAAAAATACGATATTCTTGCTTAACTAACGTTTCTACATAGGGATTAAGCATTTAGAACGAAATCTAATGTCAGAAAATGGCACTTTACTCTTGACATTTTTCGGTTTTTTCAATTTTCTGGGAAATCCTATCATTAGATTTTTTTAAAAATACGATATTCTTGCTTAACTAACGTTTTTACATAGGGATTAAGCATTTAGAACGAAATCTAATGTAGGAAAATGGTACTTTACTCTTGATCGGTACGTTGGGACTTTGAAAATATTCGGGCGTTCCAATCGCTCGTCTGTTGCATCATAGCGCGTCTCGGCGCAATCGACCGATTCGCTCGATCCATTATTTTCGATTTACGGCTAAAATAAATTTTTCTAATTTTTTTCAATAACATATTCCTGCTTAAATAACTTTTTTACATAGGGATTAAGCATTTAGAACGATACATTGTTTAAAGTAAGGGCACTTTACTCTTGACATTTTACGGTTTTTTCACTTTTCTGAAGAATCCTATCATTAGATTTTTTTAAAAATACGATATTCTTGCTTAACTAACGTTTCTACATAGGGATTAAGCATTTAGAACGAAATCTAATGTCAGAAAATGGCACTTTACTCTTGACATTTTTCGGTTTTTTCAATTTTCTGGAAAATCCTATCATTAGATTTTTTTAAAAATACGATATTCTTGCTTAACTAACGTTTTTACATAGGGATTAAGCATTTAGAACGGAATCTAATGTAGGAAAATGGTACTTTACTCTTGATCGGTACGTTGGGACTTTGAAAATATTCGGGCGTACGCGACGCGCTCGGCGCTTCGAACAGCTCCGGTGTCCCCATTATTTTCGATTTACGGCTAAAATAAATTTTTCTAATTTTTTTCAATAACATATTCCTGCTTAAATAACTTTTTTACATAGGGATTAAGCATTTAGAACGATACATTGTTTAAAGTAAGGGCACTTTACTCTTGACATTTTACGGTTTTTTCAATTTTCTGAAAAATCCTATCATTAGATTTTTTTAAAAATACGATATTCTTGCTTAACTAACGTTTCTACATAGGGATTAAGCATTTAGAACGAAATCTAATGTCAGAAAATGGCACTTTACTCTTGACATTTTTCGGTTTTTTCAATTTTCTGGAAAATCCTATCATTAGATTTTTTTAAAAATACGATATTCTTGCTTAACTAACGTTTTTACATAGGGATTAAGCATTTAGAACGAAATCTAATGTAGGAAAATGGTACTTTACTCTTGATCGGTACGTTGGGACTTTGAAAATATTCGGGCGTTCCAATCGCTCGTCTGTTGCATCATAGCGCGTCTCGGCGCAATCGACCGATTCGCTCGATCCATTATTTTCGATTTACGGCTAAAATAAATTTTTCTAATTTTTTTCAATAACATATTCCTGCTTAAATAACTTTTTTACATAGGGATTAAGCATTTAGAACGATACATTGTTTAAAGTAAGGGCACTTTACTCTTGACATTTTACGGTTTTTTCAATTTTCTGAAAAATCCTATCATTAGATTTTTTTAAAAATACGATATTCTTGCTTAACTAACGTTTCTACATAGGGATTAAGCATTTAGAACGAAATCTAATGTCAGAAAATGGCACTTTACTCTTGACATTTTTCGGTTTTTTCAATTTTCTGGAAAATCCTATCATTAGATTTTTTTAAAAATACGATATTCTTGCTTAACTAACGTTTTTACATAGGGATTAAGCATTTAGAACGAAATCTAATGTAGGAAAATGGTACTTTACTCTTGATCGGTACGTTGGGACTTTGAAAATATTCGGGCGTTCCAATCGCTCGTCTGTTGCATCATAGCGCGTCTCGGCGCAATCGACCGATTCGCTCGATCCTATATTTTCGATTTACGGCTAAAATAAATTTTTCTAATTTTTTTCAATAACATATTCCTGCTTAAATAACTTTTTTACATAGGGATTAAGCATTTAGAACGATACATTGTTTAAAGTAAGGGCACTTTACTCTTGACATTTTACGGTTTTTTCAATTTTCTGAAAAATCCTATCATTAGATTTTTTTAAAAATACGATATTCTTGCTTAACTAACGTTTCTACATAGGGATTAAGCATTTAGAACGAAATCTAATGTCAGAAAATGGCACTTTACTCTTGACATTTTTCGGTTTTTTCAATTTTCTGGAAAATCCTATCATTAGATTTTTTTAAAAATACGATATTCTTGCTTAACTAACGTTTTTACATAGGGATTAAGCATTTAGAACGAAATCTAATGTAGGAAAATGGTACTTTACTCTTGATCGGTACGTTGGGACTTTGAAAATATTCGGGCGTTCCAATCGCTCGTCTGTTGCATCATAGCGCGTCTCGGCGCAATCGACCGATTCGCTCGATCCATTATTTTCGATTTACGGCTAAAATAAATTTTTCTAATTTTTTTCAATAACATATTCCTGCTTAAATAACTTTTTTACATAGGGATTAAGCATTTAGAACGATACATTGTTTAAAGTAAGGGCACTTTACTCTTGACATTTTACGGTTTTTTCAATTTTCTGAAAAATCCTATCATTAGATTTTTTTAAAAATACGATATTCTTGCTTAACTAACGTTTCTACATAGGGATTAAGCATTTAGAACGAAATCTAATGTCAGAAAATGGCACTTTACTCTTGACATTTTTCGGTTTTTTCAATTTTCTGGAAAATCCTATCATTAGATTTTTTTAAAAATACGATATTCTTGCTTAACTAACGTTTTTACATAGGGATTAAGCATTTAGAACGAAATCTAATGTAGGAAAATGGTACTTTACTCTTGATCGGTACGTTGGGACTTTGAAAATATTCGGGCGTACGCGGCGCGCTCGGCGCTTCGAACAGCTCCGGTGTCCCCATTATTTTCGATTTACGGCTAAAATAAATTTTTCTAATTTTTTTCAATAACATATTCCTGCTAAAATAACTTTTTTACATAGGGATTAAGCATTTAGAACGATACATTGTTTAAAATAAGGGCACTTTACTCTTGACATTTTACGGTTTTTTCAATTTTCTGAAAAATCCTATCATTAGATTTTTTTAAAAATACGATATTCTTGCTTAACTAACGTTTCTACATAGGGATTAAGCATTTAGAACGAAATCTAATGTCAGAAAATGGCACTTTACTCTTGACATTTTTCGGTTTTTTCAATTTTCTGGAAAATCCTATCATTAGATTTTTTTAAAAATACGATATTCTTGCTTAACTAACGTTTTTACATAGGGATTAAGCATTTAGAACGAAATCTAATGTAGGAAAATGGTACTTTACTCTTGATCGGTACGTTGGGACTTAGAAAATATTCGGCCGTACGCGGCGCGTCTCGGCGCTTCGAACAGCTCCGGTGTCCCCATTATTTTCGATTTACGGCTAAAATAAATTTTTCTAATTTTTTTCAATTACATATTCTTGCTTAGATAACTTTTTTACATAGGGATTAAGCATTTAGAACGACATATTGTTTAAAATAATGGTACTTTACTCTTGTGATTTTTCGGTTTTTTTTGATTATTTTGAAAAATAAATTTTTGTAATTTTTTTAAATACGATATTCGTGATCAGTGAACGATTTCACATATGGATTAAGCATTTAGAATCGTGCGGAAGCGTTATTAAAAAAGTTTACTCGATGCGATGGGACTTTGAAAAGTTTGTGAAAATTTTCATATTGGGAAAAAATGTGTAATTTTTTGTCTAGTTTACGGTAATGTAGTTTATTTTAATGTTTACTATAAATTTTTTTTTCGTTCGTTCACGCGCTATGTTACAACAGCACGGCCGGGCGGTCTGTTGCCGCGGCGGTTTACACTCATAAGCGCGCGTGCTATTCGGCCGGCGGCGCCGGCGTCCTTGCCGGCCGTTCGGTATCTATAAGAGATACACGGTCCGTGCGAGGCGGACGGAGCAGAGCGGGTTTTGGGCCAATTCTACGATCTCGGTCGAGAAGCTGTCTCAGAGCTCCTTCGGGGCTTCGGTCCTGACTGTTTCGTGCCGTTTACGTTACGGACTTTTCTCCACACAGCGTGGCCACGGGTCGGTGTCTTTGACCGAATGGCCCATATGTGGCAAGCCCTACGGGGTTGGTTACCCGTATGCACTTTGTATGTATACTCGTACTCACTGAGCAATCGACTCTTCTGTCCGAGCGATGGAAAAATTTTTTAAAATGCATCTGTAAGATTTGGAAGCAAATCGTACCAATTGAAAACTGTGGCTAAAATGAATAGCCCAGTGGAGAGAGAAAACTATCAAAAAACTGATTTTTTAAATCAAGAGGTGTCAGAAATCGAAATGCCTAGCGCGAGCGGAAGAACACGCTTTCTCGCCAGTCCAGCATGTGTCCTGTCCGTTCTTCCTCGGCTT
>NW_027476301.1:165000-167500 GCF_051020955.1 Megalopta genalis
GATCATTACAATGTTCCAATATATCTCAAAGAGAGAGGAGAGGAGGAGAGAAAATGAATTCGATTAGTTTGTGGATAAGAATTCATATAAAAAAAAAAGATATTGTTGAGCCCGCCAGATCATTCGTGCGTGATTTACACGGCCAGACGTGTGTACTACACGTATTAGGCCTTTGATCTGCGTTGCGTAGGCCACAACAAATCTTTCAAAGAGAGAGAGATATATGTGTTGTTGGGGTTTGTGATTATGAAGGTGCCCCAACGCACAAAAATATATAAAAATGTACAAAGTTGGGATGTGGTGTGGTGGAGAAGAGTTGGGCCCGACCAGATCATTCGTGCGTGATTTACACGGCAGACGTGTGTACTACACGTATTAGGCCTTTGATCTGCGTTGCGTAGGCCATCTTCCTTCCAAGACACACACGTGTTGGGGTTTGTGTGATTTTATGATAGTGCCCCAACACGGAAAAATAAGCGTACGAGAAGAGTTGGGCCCGACCAGATCATTCGTGCGTGATTTATACACGGCCAGACGCGTATTATATTACACGTATTAGGCCTTTGATCTGCGTTGCGTAGGCCATCTTCTCGATAGAGAGAAAGCCAATGTATTCTTTTTTCTTTCTTTACACACACACACACAGTTGTAGTAGGACAGGGAGGGATGCGAGCGTGCTAATCACGCTTCCTCAAGTCTTCGCTGTGGTGTAAAAAAAAAAAGAAAAAAAGGAATCGTTGGGAAAGTCCAAAGGACGAAAATATCGGGCAGTCTGAAGATAACTTAATGCTCGTTTACATTGGTATCAAGAGAGACCGGCTTGTGTAGCTCGTTTCAATGCTGTGTCGTTGTCATTGACACCCTACTCTGTTGCGCGCTAGTGGCAGCATGAGCGTGGGACGTATATATATATGACACCCAGCTAGAGCCGGCCGTGAGTCCGTCCGGTGTAAATAACGACGAAAGGAGAGAGAAACTTTTCGAATCCAGTATCGGGTTGATAATTGTCCAGTTTGAATATCCATATCCCCGTCGTTTTTGGAGGTGATATACTCTCTGTGTTTCTTCGATAGAAGGCTTTTCAATGTTCTATTCGCTCCGACCGTCGAACTTGCAAGAAAACAGTGGTTTTGGATTTGCTCGTACATATATATATATGGTTTCGACGGAAATATCTCGTTCTTTAAGGGACAATTATGTCGTCGTACGACGACTCCCGAATCTCCTTCGCGCGCTGGTTGGAGCTCTTCGGGTATCGGCTTGTTCCGAAATATAACACAAAAATGTGGTGGATAGCAAATACACATTATATTATATATGAGAGAATAAAAGGGAAAAATTACCCTGAACGGTGGATCACTTGGCTCGTGGGTCGATGAAGAACGCAGCTAATTGCGCGTCAACGTGTGAACTGCAGGACACATGAACATCGACATTTCGAACGCACATTGCGGTCCACGGATACAATTCCTGGACCACGCCTGGCTGAGGGTCGTTTACGTACTTATAAACTGCTTGCGTTGATGGCACTTGTTGCCTATATACGTACGAGCGAATGATGGGCGCTTCGTCGGCGTTTGTCGCGGTCCTATGAATATTGAGAAATTTTACGTACGTCTAACAGTCTTCGAGAGAGATGGAAATCGTGTTCGAACTAGCGTGAGTGTGGAAGGCGGTGTCGTGTGTCGTATATGTTTTATATACGTCCGCCCGTCTGAAACACCGCTTCGAAGCGGTGACAAAATCTTTTTCGGGACGATTCGTATCCGTAGAACTATCGAGATTTCACTGGTACATTTTCAACGCGCTCCCGACGTCGCCTGAAATGAAACGAGATGGGTTTAACCCACGAAAGCGTACTACACGAGTCTGTCCTATGTGAAGACTGTGTACAGAGATCGAACGAACGCATGAAAGAAATTGAACGAAAGAACACATAACCCGCAAAAATATAGAGTAGAATTGTGACCGTTGCTTCGAATTTGAATTTATATGTATATATATATCATAGCCCCAGGGAGTGGAACCTATGAGTGTGGAAGGATGTCTCTTACCGTTATGTTGCCAGAGGAAAAAAAGTCTCTCTCTTCGTACGACACATTTGTGTACGAATTGTATCGATGGCTATATAGATCCGATGTTGCACATATTCTGAGTAAAGAACACCCCACCCGGGTTACCGTCCTAAAACTCTTCTATTGGTGTGGCTATGATGTGTGTGTCAACGCAATCGCGAGTCTGGTTCTACGGGAAAACCGTTTGTCGGTCGCCCCATATATCTTTTTGTTCTCTTCAAATGATCGAATAGCGAAACCGCACGAGATCAATCGGTCGTCTAGTCCCCGAAAGTACTTTTCGGACGGACGTTAAAGTTATACCGATTGTAATCGTCTTGCGAGTGTTTCGAAGATCTATATTTGGAGAGGATATCGAATTTTATAAAAGATATATTGGTGAGGCGCGATAAACGGTTTTTTTTTTGCTTTAAGGGTTTTTTGTG
>NW_027476301.1:170000-177500 GCF_051020955.1 Megalopta genalis
CGCGCCGGTTCGTACCCATATCCGCAGCAGGTCTCCAAGGTAAAGAGCCTCTAGTCGATAGATTAATGTAGGTAAGGGAAGTCGGCAAATTGGATCCGTAACTTCGGGATAAGGATTGGCTCTGAGGAGCGGGGCGTGTCGGGCTTGGTCGGGAAGCGGGTCTGGCTGACGTGCCGGGCCTGGGCGAGGTGAACGGCTCTCGTGGCTGGGATCCGAGCTCGGTCCCGTGCCTTGGCCTCCCGCGGATCTTCCTTGCTGCGAGGCTTCCGTGGCGTTTCCCATCGGTGCGGTCGTCCTCTTCGGCCGCCATTCAACGCTCAGCTCAGAACTGGCACGGACTAGGGGAATCCGACTGTCTAATTAAAACAAAGCATTGCGATGGCCCCCACGGGTGTTGACGCAATGTGATTTCTGCCCAGTGCTCTGAATGTCAACGTGAAGAAATTCAAAAAAGCGCGGGTAAACGGCGGGAGTAACTATGACTCTCTTAAGGTAGCCAAATGCCTCGTCATCTAATTAGTGACGCGCATGAATGGATTAACGAGATTCCCATCTGTCCCTATCTACTGGCGGTGGCGGTCTGTGGCCACCCAGGGTTGAGAGGCGACCCCCGAACTAGTCCTCGCGAAGGTTGTTGCTACTACCGAGTCGATGGATGCGTCGACGATGAAGGCATTTTAGACCGTCAGTGCGTCGTACATGTAGTACTTCGCATAATGGCGAGGCCCGAGATTAAGCATGCGGGCTGTGGCGTGTTCATGTACAGCATTGAATATGCTGTACTACTCCTTAGCGGGGGACTGTTGTCACTTGTGGCTGCAGTCCCCCGCGTCACGTTATGCGGTTTTTCTGGTCTAACTGGAATGCCGCATTTTCGTTGTCTGAACACGCCACGAAGCAACACGCCGTCGGATTGAATGTTGCTGCTGAGTCGATAGGTGCATCGGCGATGAAAGCACTTGAGACCGCCAGTGCGTTGTACATGTAGTACTTCGCATAATGGCGAGGCCCTTGAACTAAGCATACGGGCTGTGGTGTGTTCATGTACAGCATTGAATATGCTGTACTACTCCCATCCGGGGGACTGTTGTCACTCGTGGCTTCAGTCCCCCGCGTTACGTTATGCGGTTTTTCTGGTCTGACTGGAATGCCGCATTTTCGTTATCTGAACACGCCACAAAGCAACACGCCGGCGGAGTGAATGCTGCCGAGTTGACGGATGCATCAGATGCATCGGCGATGAGGGTATTTTGAGACCGCCAGTGCGTTGTACATGTAGTACTTCGCATAATGGCGAGGCCCTTGAACTAAGCATACGGGCTGTGGCGTGTTCATGTACAGCATTGAATATGCTGTACTACTCCCTACCGGGGGACTGTTGTCACTTGTGGCTGCAGTCCCCCGCGTCACGTTATGCGGTTTTTCTGGTCTGACCGGAATGCCGCATTTTCGTTGTCTGAGCGCGCCACGTAGCAACATGCCGCTGGATCTAGAAATCGGGATGCAACCAATCGCCTGGGCAACCCAGGCCGCAAGGGGCAAACGTGCCCTAGCCACACTTGAGCCTCCACGAAAAAGGTACCGCTGGATAGCTCGTGTTCTCAAAACGCAGCGAACCGAACGAAGTGTGGTGGAGAGGAAGAGGCAGCCTCTCCGACTGCTGTCTCCCGCGTGTTTGCCGTGCGTGGCGACCCTTGTCGTCGGAAAAGAGGATCCTGGGATCTGAGGGGGCCCTCTCCTGCGGGTGAGACGTCCCCAACACGTACCTTTGGCCTCTGCTTCGGCTAGATGGGAGGCTGGACGAGAAAAGCAGCCCTGGTCCAGTCAATCGGCTTGGAACGACCATACGCTTCGGCGAGTGGGTTCTGACGGGCGAGGACGCGGGCTGGGTTGAGTAATCGGCCCAGTCAGCAGACTATGTCCGGTGCGTAGCCCTAACCCAGCCTGATGGCGGGTTCCAAAATGTGTGGGTCGGTGGTGGCCGGGGAGCGTACCGGATGAAGGCAAAGATCTAAATATGGGATCTAAAAACTTGAAAGTACAAATCGAACGATCTAAGTCGGCGGGTCCAGCTCCTACTCGGAGTGAAGCCGTCGCCACAGACGCGGAAGCTACAGCAGCAGCTGTTAGCCCTCCTGCGTCTGCGAAAAAGACAAGGTCCGGGAAGGTGTTAAACATCGCCAATCCTCGTGTGACCTTGGAGAGATGCGTGACACCCACGCGAGCGGTCTCGGTGAAAACTGAGGCCACGGAAGAAGGCGCGCCGGACACCGGTAACGTGGGGACAGCGCCCAAGTCGGGGGACTCCCCCAGCCGCAAGGCTGGGAAGGGGAAACCCAAAAAAATCGAACAAGTCAAAGACACGCTCGTGAAGGTGCAACCGGCACCCGTGCGTGTCGAAGACCCCGAAGGTGGCGGTTGGAAAACCGTCACCAAAAAATCGAAGCGTGCCAAGCCAGTCGCACCTACTGGCAAGGCCGCAGCAAACCAGGCCAGGAAATCGAAGGGGACGGTTTCCGGGCACAAGGTACGGCCTCTCGATCTCGTGAGAGACGAAGCCTTCAGGCGAGTATCGGAGATACGGACCTTTTGCTTTCGACCCGAGTCGAAAGTCAACAAGGAGTCCGGGTCGAAGATACTAGCAGAAGTCGGAGCACTCAACGAGTTGGTCCAGGAGCTGATTCAAAGAAACAGCTTCGTCGAAGGGCAACTCGCCGCGGTCAGGGCGGACCTAAAAGCGCGCCCTGCCGTAATGAGTGCGGCGCGACCTGGGCCGTCCAAGGGATCCCTCCCGAAGACGGTCTCCAATGCCGCGCAGTTGACCTACGCCCAAGTGGCAAAGGTCAACCAGTCAGCGACTCCGGAGGCGAGAAGACCACCGACACAATACGTGGTGCGTATCTTCCCGCCAAAGGATAAAGGACAGAACAGCGATGCTACTAAGAGAGCTGTTCTGTCGATCGTAAAACCTGCGAAGGAGGCGATCCGTGTCAGATCGGTTCGACGCATCCACTCCGGTGGCATCGTCGTCGAAACCGATCGCAAGGAGGACCTAAAAGCCTTCGTAGGCAATAAGAAGCTGGCGAGTGCGGGACTGTCCGTCTCCTTGCCCAGCAAACGGGACCCCGAGGTCCTGATTTATGACATTCCGAAAGGGATGGGCAAGGAGGAAATTGCCTCCAGTCTTTGGAGGCAAAACCTCTCTGAGGCGTCCCAGAAGGATGTGCCTTCGGGTGTTCGGGTCAGTCGCATGGCTGGCAAGACCCCGGAGACAGCCAACTGGGTAGTGGCCGTCAGTCCGCAGATTCGTCGGCGGCTGGCGCAGAGAGGGGACCGGGTGTACCTCGGGTGGAGTTCCTGTCGTGTGCGGGACTTCATACAGGTCACCCGATGCTATAAGTGCCAGCGCTTCGGGCACACGGCGAAGCGCTGCAAATTCAAAGAGGATGTCTGCGGACATTGTGCCGAAAAAGGGCACGGGTATGCGCTCTGTAACAGGAAGAGCAAGCCTCCGGTTTGCTCCAACTGTAAAGACAGAGGGCGACCATCTGAGCATAAGTCGCGAGACCCGGCCTGCGCCTCCTATCAGGAAGCGCTGGTTTTGGAGATGTCTCGTATAAGACGCGAATAATAATTTGAATCTCGAATGGATAGTACAAACGACCGGCGACGCTCGAGAGTCATACGGGTCATGCAGCACAACATGCAGCGGGCCCGAAATGTGACCGACGAAGTCCGGACTGAGATGCACAGGCGAGGGGTAGATGTGTTGCTTGCACAAGAGCCATATAGCTGGCGGGGTACTGTGCCCGGGCTAGGCTTGAGAACGAGGCTGATCACGGCAGGCGAACCGGTGATGGCTGCAATAGCGGTCAGAAACCCGGATCTAACCGTGGTCAAAGTCTCTAACTTGTGCGACACGCATTTGTCCTGTGTCAGCATCTCGGGTTCGTTTGGGAGCTTCTTCCTGATCAGCCAGTACTTTCAATGCTCCGATGACGTTGAATCAGGTCTGGCGCGGTTGGAGAGAGCTCTTTCCGCACTTAAGCATAACCGAGTCATTATCTCTGCCGACGTTAACGCGAAATCAGCCCAGTGGGGCAGCGCGGAGACGGACGTGAGAGGCCGTAAACTCGAAGAGTTTATCGTGAGCCATGGCTTGGTTGTCTTGAACGAGGCTGGAAACGCTCCGACGTTTTCCAGCCCTAGTGGACAGTCATACATCGACGTCACACTATCGACACCTGATATTTGCGACAAGGTGCGAGGTTGGAAGGTCCGCGAGGACCTGACGACCAGCGACCACCGAGTCATAGAGTTTTCTTTGAGTTTTTGCGCCGAGGACGGTGCTGCCGAAATTAGTAGCAACAGCAGCACCAACCGGAACGGATTATTACCAAGGTTCCGACTCCGAAGCGCAAAATGGCCCGAGTTCGACAAGGCGCTGCAGGAAAGTAAGAGGAGTATATCCCCCAATCCATTGAACAATAAGGGGGATGTCGAACATCTAGCACAGGAGATCGAAAGAATGATCGTCCAAGCGTGCGACTCCTCGATGCCAACCAAGCAGTGGCATTCAAAATCCGTCCCATGGTGGACGGCCGACCTGACGAGGCAAAAGAGGCGAGTCTACAAACTTAGACGAGCCTCGCAGAACGCAGCATGTTCAGAGGAGCAGAGGGCGGCCAAGAGGACCGAGTATCTTAAACAGAGAAAGGCCTACAAAGCCGCCATCAAAGCTGCTCGGTCGCACAGCTGGCGTGCATTCGTGACCGAGCAGGGAAACAAGGAACCCTGGGGCCTCATTTATAAGATCACGAGGCAGAAGATGACAGCCAGCACGGTCATCTCGAATATAAATCGTAACACTGCCCAGGGTTACACCACAGACTGGGACTCCACCGCTTCCGCGCTGCTGGAGGGGTTAATTCCGGACGATAGCCCCGCGAATGACTCCCCGGATCATGCGCGAGTCAGGAGGGAAGCTGCCATCGAGCCGGAGAGTGAGGACGCCAGTCCCTTCACCCTCTCGGAGCTCAGATCGGCGGTCAACCGACTGAAGAGCGGCAAGTGTCCAGGCCTAGATCGGATCGAGCCGGAGATTTTAAAACGTTCGTGTAATACAATCTCACGCGAGCTCCTCCGACTCTACAACGGATGCCTGGCACACGGAGTCTTTCCCGTGGAATGGAAAGTCGGGTCCATCATTACCATCCTTAAAGGACCCGAGAAACCTGAAACGGAGATAAAGTCCTACAGACCAATATGCTTGCTTTCGGTCGTAGGCAAAGTCTTGGAGAAGCTAATCGCTACGCGATTAGCTAGTTTGTTTTTGCACCCCGACTACGCCTCCGATCGGCAATACGGATTCAGGCCGCATCGATCCACGACTGATGCCGTGGTAAAGATGAGGGAGCTTGCGTCCGGTCGAGAGGAAAAGTACGTCGTGGGTCTGCTCTTCGACATTGCTGCGGCCTTTGATAATGTCTGGTGGCCAAGCATACTCGACGCGTTGAGGAAGCGAGGCTGCCCAAAAAACCTATTTAGATTGGTGGTCGACTACTTCGACGGCCGCGTGGTGACTATGGTGTCTGATCGCGGTGCAGTGCGGAAGAAAGTCACTAAGGGCTGCCCACAGGGATCGATTCTTGGTCCGAGCTGTTGGAACTTAGTCTTCGACGAGGTTCTACAGCTCCTATCGAACGCCGGGCTCGCTTGCGAGCCCATCGCCTATGCAGACGACCTTCTTGTCTTGATCTTCGCGAACAGCAGGAAGGGTCTAGAAAGCAATGGCCAATTGGTTGTGGACACCATTTCTCGCTGGTGCGACCAGCAGAAATTGTCGCTGTCTGCGACCAAGACCGAGATGGTATTCTTAAAAGGCTCTCTCGACAGAGAGAGGCCACCTGTGATAAAAGTAGGAGGTCGGAATATTGCCGTCAAGGACTCTGTGCGTTACCTTGGCGTGCATTTTGACTCTAGACTGGGTATCCATTCCCATGTCGAGTATTTGAATGCTAAGTCCTTGCGAACGTTTAATGCGCTAGCAAGGATTGCTAAGTCGAACTGGGGATTGGGATATCGGACGATGCGTACTTTGTACCGCGGCTTGTTTGTCCCAATCGTCACGTATGCTGCCGCGGGCTGGGCAGACCGCCTTACCTCTGGGACGAGTAAAGTGCTCACCAGGGCGCAGAGGCATGTTCTGCTTGGCTGCGTCAAAGCCTACAGGACAGTCTCCACTGATGCGATCCCCGTGATCGCCGGGGAGATACCTGTGGACTTGGCGATAGCGGAGTTCAGCTGCGTGTACAAAGCCAGGAAGAAACTCGGGTTCCAACATGGAACCTATCAAGTGAGTCAGGCCGAATTGGCTGACGAAGTCGTCACCGAAGCCCAAGTTCGCAGAAGGCTGAGGGAGGCGACTTTAGAGATGTGGCAGCAGAGATGGTCGTCCTCGACGAAGGGTAGGGAAACCTTCCAATACTTCGGCGAGGTATCAGACCGTCTCTCAGCGAGCTGGATCAGAGTCGACCATGATGTAGCGCAGTTCTTGAGCGGACACGGAGACTTCCGTGCGAAGCTCAAGACGTTCGCCCTGGTCGACGACGAGTTGTGCGAATGTGGGGAGGAGGAAACTCCAAACCACGTCCTCTACGATTGTCAGCGTTACGTAGAGGACAGGGAACACCTACGCCAGGCGGCGATTCGAGAAGGATTTCAGTGGCCAATCGACAAAGCCAGCCTGGTGTCAGAGCAGCTGTTTCAGGAGTTCCGAAAATTCGCACGATCCGTAAGCAAGACTAAGAAGCGAACATAGAACGAAACTGCATACGGAGCGTGGACTCGTCCAGCTCCGTTGATGTACGGCATGCTGGGCGAACCCCTCGGGGTTCGTCCCCTCGGGCCAGGCTGAAGCCCCTCTTGCGGAGATAAAAGACTTTAACACTACTCCGTAAGAGTGCCTGGATTGGGTTGGACTCGAGGTGGCAGTGGGAGTAGCACGCTGTCTTCCCCTGATACGATGGTGAACGAAGGTAGAGCCCGAACACCAGGCACAAGTCGCAAGAGCGGCCGGTATGGTCCACCAAGGACTTAGGTACGGCCCGTCTCTCAGAGACCACAGTTTGACGACAACACTAACTGTCCCTATCTACTGGCGGTGGCGGTCTGTGGCCACCCAGGGCGGGAGATAACCCCCGAACTAGCCCTCGCGTAGGAGGGTTGATCGGCCGAGTCGATGGGTGTATCGGCGATGAAGGCATTAGAGACCGTCAGTGCGTCGTACATGTAGTACTTCGCATAATGGCGAGGCCCTGATTTAGCATACGGGCTGTGGCGTGTTCTTTGTACAGCACTGTATGTGCTGTATGACTTCCGACTGGGGAACTGTTGTCACTCGTGGCATCAGTTCCCCAGTTTACGTTAAACGGTTTTTCAGACCGTTTTTCGTGGGCGGAACACGCCACTAGACAACACTCCGCTGGGCTCAGGAATACA
>NW_027476301.1:182500-222500 GCF_051020955.1 Megalopta genalis
CACGCCGCTGGTACTTTATTTTATTATAATAATTTAATTATAAGACAGAAACCGCTGGTACTTGGTTGTAAAATCTCCATTATCCGAACGAAAGCAATACGCCGTTGGTACTTGGTTATAAAATTTTCATTACAAGATAGAAAGCAATATGCCGCTGGTTATATTAATGTAATCTTATGGAAAGCATTACGCCGCTGGAACTTTGACCATTGCAATAATCGATCGGAAGCTATACACAGCAAGGAATACGAATATTATACCAAGAGATCGAAAACAATACGCTGTTCGGACGTTTTGACTAGCTGTCGCACAGTGCAGACGCGCCGACCCGTCGCTCCGCATTTCGAGCGCAATTTCAGTGGTTTTTCAGTTCAGAAAATTACAGAGAGTGTTTGGTTGTGTTGCAGGAGTCAAACTGAATGATTTGATGCATAAAGTTTAATTAAACTCCCATTACTTTGCCGGGAAACATCGATTATTCCGATCTAGAAAGAGACAGAGACAGTCGATCCGCGTTATGTTAAATATTTCAAGGTTCCCGATTCCACAAAATTATAAAAAGTATACGGCTGTGTAGCGGGGATCAAAACGAGTAATTTCATGTATAAAGTTTAATTAATCTCCCAATAGTTTGCCGGGAAACATCGATTATTCCGATCTAGAAAGAGACAGAGATAGTCGATCCGCGTTATGTTAAATATTGCAAGGTTCCCGATTCCACAAAATTATAAAAAGTATACGGCTGTGTAGCGGGGATCAAAACGAGTAATTTCATGTATAAAGTTTAATTAAACTCCCAATAGTTTGCCGGGAAACATCGATTCTTCCGATCTAGAAAGAGACAGAGACAGACGATCCGCGTTATGTTAAATATTTCAAGGTTCCCGATTCCACAAAATTATAAAAAGTATACGGCTGTGTAGCGGGGATCAAAACGAGTAATTTCATGTATAAAGTTTAATTAATCTCTCAATAGTTTGCCGGGAAACATCGATTATTCCGATCTAGAAAGAGACAGAGACAGACGATCCGCGTTATGTTAAATATTTCAAGGTTCCCGATTCCACAAAATTATAAAAAGTATACGGCTGTGTAGCGGGGATCAAAACGAGTAATTTCATGTATAAAGTTTAATTAAACTCCCAATAGTTTGCCGGGAAACATCGATTCTTCCGATCTAGAAAGAGACAGAGACAGACGATCCGCGTTATGTTAAATATTTCAAGGTTCCCGATTCCACAAAATTATAAAAAGTATACGGCTGTGTAGCGGGGATCAAAACGAGTAATTTCATGTATATTGTTTAATTAATCTCCCAATAGTTTGCCGGGAAACAACGATTATTCCGATCTAGAAAGAGACAGAGACAGACGATCCGCGTTATGTTAAATATTTCAAGGTTCCCGATTCCACAAAATTATAAAAAGTATACGGCTGTGTAGCGGGGATCAAAACGAGTAATTTCATGTATAAAGTTTAATTAATCTCCCAATAGTTTGCCGGGAAACATCGATTATTCCGATCTAGAAAGAGACAGAGATAGTCGATCCGCGTTATGTTAAATATTGCAAGGTTCCCGATTCCACAAAATTATAAAAAGTATACGGCTGTGTAGCGGGGATCAAAACGAGTAATTTCATGTATAAAGTTTAATTAAACTCCCAATAGTTTGCCGGGAAACATCGATTCTTCCGATCTAGAAAGAGACAGAGACAGACGATCCGCGTTATGTTAAATATTTCAAGGTTCCCGATTCCACAAAATTATAAAAAGTATACGGCTGTGTAGCGGGGATCAAAACGAGTAATTTCATGTATAAAGTTTAATTAAACTCCCAATAGTTTGCCGGGAAACATCGATTCTTCCGATCTAGAAAGAGACAGAGACAGACGATCCGCGTTATGTTAAATATTTCAAGGTTCCCGATTCCACAAAATTATAAAAAGTATACGGCTGTGTAGCGGGGATCAAAACGAGTAATTTCATGTATAAAGTTTAATTAAACTCCCAATAGTTTGCCGGGAAACATCGATTCTTCCGATCTAGAAAGAGACAGAGACAGACGATCCGCGTTATGTTAAATATTTCAAGGTTCCCGATTCCACAAAATTATAAAAAGTATACGGCTGTGTAGCGGGGATCAAAACGAGTAATTTCATGTATAAAGTTTAATTAATCTCCCAATAGTTTGCCGGGAAACATCGATTCTCCCGATCTAGAAAGAGACAGAGACAGACGATCCGCGTTATGTTAAATATTTCAAGGTTCCCGATTCCACAAAATTATAAAAAGTATACGGCTGTGTAGCGGGGATCAAAACGAGTAATTTCATGTATAAAGTTTAATTAAACTCCCAATAGTTTGCCGGGAAACATCGATTCTTCCGATCTAGAAAGAGACAGAGACAGACGATCCGCGTTATGTTAAATATTTCAAGGTTCCCGATTCCACAAAATTATAAAAAGTATACGGCTGTGTAGCAGGGATCAGAACGCGTAATTTCATGTATAAAGTTTAATTAAACTCCCAATAGTTTGTCGGGAAACATCGATAGTTCGATCGCGCGAGAGAGACAGAGAAACGAACAGTCTTTTTTTCGATTTACGGCTAAAATAAATTTTTCTAATTTTTTTCAATAACATATTCCTGCTAAAATAACTTTTTTACATAGGGATTAAGCATTTAGAACGATACATTGTTTAAAATAAGGGCACTTTACTCTTGACATTTTACGGTTTTTTCAATTTTCTGAAAAATCCTATCATTAGATTTTTTTAAAAATACGATATTCTTGCTTAACTAACGTTTCTACATAGGGATTAAGCATTTAGAACGAAATCTAATGTCAGAAAATGGCACTTTACTCTTGACATTTTTCGGTTTTTTCAATTTTCTGGAAAATCCTATCATTAGATTTTTTTAAAAATACGATATTCTTGCTTAACTAACGTTTTTACATAGGGATTAAGCATTTAGAACGAAATCTAATGTCAGAAAATGGCACTTTACTCTTGACATTTTTCGGTTTTTTCAATTTTCTGGGAAATCCTATCATTAGATTTTTTTAAAAATACGATATTCTTGCTTAACTAACGTTTTTACATAGGGATTAAGCATTTAGAACGAAATCTAATGTAGGAAAATGGTACTTTACTCTTGATCGGTACGTTGGGACTTTGAAAATATTCGGGCGTTCCAATCGCTCGTCTGTTGCATCATAGCGCGTCTCGGCGCAATCGACCGATTCGCTCGATCCATTATTTTCGATTTACGGCTAAAATAAATTTTTCTCATTTTATTCAATAACATATTCCTGCTTAAATAACTTTTTTACATAGGGATTAAGCATTTAGAACGATACATTGTTTAAAATAAGGGCACTTTACTCTTGACATTTTACGGTTTTTTCAATTTTCTGAAAAATCCTATCATTAGATTTTTTTAAAAATACGATATTCTTGCTTAACTAACGTTTCTACATAGGGATTAAGCATTTAGAACGAAATCTAATGTCAGAAAATGGCACTTTACTCTTGACATTTTTCGGTTTTTTCAATTTTCTGGAAAATCCTATCATTAGATTTTTTTAAAAATACGATATTCTTGCTTAACTAACGTTTTTACATAGGGATTAAGCATTTAGAACGAAATCTAATGTAGGAAAATGGTACTTTACTCTTGATCGGTACGTTGGGACTTTGAAAATATTCGGGCGTTCCAATCGCTCGTCTGTTGCATCATAGCGCGTCTCGGCGCAATCGACCGATTCGCTCGATCCATTATTTTCGATTTACGGCTAAAATAAATTTTTCTCATTTTATTCAATAACATATTCCTGCTTAAATAACTTTTTTACATAGGGATTAAGCATTTAGAACGATACATTGTTTAAAATAAGGGCACTTTACTCTTGATATTTTACGGTTTTTTCAATTTTCTGAAAAATCCTATCATTAGATTTTTTTTAAAAATACGATATTCTTGCTTAACTAACGTTTCTACATAGGGATTAAGCATTTAGAACGAAATCTAATGTCAGAAAATGGCACTTTACTCTTGACATTTTTCGGTTTTTTCAATTTTCTGGGAAATCCTATCATTAGATTTTTTTAAAAATACGATATTCTTGCTTAACTAACGTTTTTACATAGGGATTAAGCATTTAGAACGAAATCTAATGTAGGAAAATGGTACTTTACTCTTGATCGGTACGTTGGGACTTTGAAAATATTCGGGCGTTCCAATCGCTCGTCTGTTGCATCATAGCGCGTCTCGGCGCAATCGACCGATTCGCTCGATCCATTATTTTCGATTTACGGCTAAAATAAATTTTTCTCATTTTATTCAATAACATATTCTTGCTTAAATAACTTTTTTACATAGGGATTAAGCATTTAGAACGATACATTGTTTAAAATAAGGGCACTTTACTCTTGACATTTTACGGTTTTTTCAATTTTCTGAAAAATCCTATCATTAGATTTTTTTAAGAATACGATATTCTTGCTTAACTAACGTTTCTACATAGGGATTAAGCATTTAGAACGAAATCTAATGTCAGAAAATGGCACTTTACTCTTGACATTTTTCGGTTTTTTCAATTTTCTGGAAAATCCTATCATTAGATTTTTTTAAAAATACGATATTCTTGCTTAACTAACGTTTTTACATAGGGATTAAGTATTTAGAACGAAATCTAATGTAGGAAAATGGTACTTTACTCTTGATCGGTACGTTGGGACTTTGAAAATATTCGGGCGTACGCGGCGCGCTCGGCGCTTCGAACAGCTCCGGTGTCCCCATTATTTTCGATTTACGGCTAAAATAAATTTTTCTAATTTTTTTCAATAACATATTCCTGCTAAAATAACTTTTTTACATAGGGATTAAGCATTTAGAACGATACATTGTTTAAAATAAGGGCACTTTACTCTTGACATTTTACGGTTTTTTCAATTTTCTGAAAAATCCTATCATTAGATTTTTTTAAAAATACGATATTCTTGCTTAACTAACGTTTCTACATAGGGATTAAGCATTTAGAACGAAATCTAATGTCAGAAAATGGCACTTTACTCTTGACATTTTTCGGTTTTTTCAATTTTCTGGAAAATCCTATCATTAGATTTTTTTAAAAATACGATATTCTTGCTTAACTAACGTTTTTACATAGGGATTAAGCATTTAGAACGAAATCTAATGTAGGAAAATGGTACTTTACTCTTGATCGGTACGTTGGGACTTTGAAAATATTCGGGCGTTCCAATCGCTCGTCTGTTGCATCATAGCGCGTCTCGGCGCAATCGACCGATTCGCTCGATCCATTATTTTCGATTTACGGCTAAAATAAATTTTTCTCATTTTATTCAATAACATATTCCTGCTTAAATAACTTTTTTACATAGGGATTAAGCATTTAGAACGATACATTGTTTAAAGTAAGGGCACTTTACTCTTGACATTTTACGGTTTTTTCAATTTTCTGAAAAATCCTATCATTAGATTTTTTTAAAAATACGATATTCTTGCTTAACTAACGTTTCTACATAGGGATTAAGCATTTAGAACGAAATCTAATGTCAGAAAATGGCACTTTACTCTTGACATTTTTCGGTTTTTTCAATTTTCTGGAAAATCCTATCATTAGATTTTTTTAAAAATACGATATTCTTGCTTAACTAACGTTTTTACATAGGGATTAAGCATTTAGAACGAAATCTAATGTAGGAAAATGGTACTTTACTCTTGATCGGTACGTTGGGACTTTGAAAATATTCGGGCGTTCCAATCGCTCGTCTGTTGCATCATAGCGCGTCTCGGCGCAATCGACCGATTCGCTCGATCCATTATTTTCGATTTACGGCTAAAATAAATTTTTCTAATTTTTTTCAATAACATATTCCTGCTTAAATAACTTTTTTACATAGGGATTAAGCATTTAGAACGATACATTGTTTAAAGTAAGGGCACTTTACTCTTGACATTTTACGGTTTTTTCAATTTTCTGAAAAATCCTATCATTAGATTTTTTTAAAAATACGATATTCTTGCTTAACTAACGTTTCTACATAGGGATTAAGCATTTAGAACGAAATCTAATGTCAGAAAATGGCACTTTACTCTTGACATTTTTCGGTTTTTTCAATTTTCTGGAAAATCCTATCATTAGATTTTTTTAAAAATACGATATTCTTGCTTAACTAACGTTTTTACATAGGGATTAAGCATTTAGAACGAAATCTAATGTAGGAAAATGGTACTTTACTCTTGATCGGTACGTTGGGACTTTGAAAATATTCGGGCGTACGCGGCGCGCTCGGCGCTTCGAACAGCTCCGGTGTCCCCATTATTTTCGATTTACGGCTAAAATAAATTTTTCTAATTTTTTTCAATAACATATTCCTGCTAAAATAACTTTTTTACATAGGGATTAAGCATTTAGAACGATACATTGTTTAAAATAAGGGCACTTTACTCTTGACATTTTACGGTTTTTTCAATTTTCTGAAAAATCCTATCATTAGATTTTTTTAAAAATACGATATTCTTGCTTAACTAACGTTTCTACATAGGGATTAAGCATTTAGAACGAAATCTAATGTCAGAAAATGGCACTTTACTCTTGACATTTTTCGGTTTTTTCAATTTTCTGGAAAATCCTATCATTAGATTTTTTTAAAAATACGATATTCTTGCTTAACTAACGTTTTTACATAGGGATTAAGCATTTAGAACGAAATCTAATGTAGGAAAATGGTACTTTACTCTTGATCGGTACGATGGGACTTTGAAAATATTCGGGCGTTCCAATCGCTCGTCTGTTGCATCATAGCGCGTCTCGGCGCAATCGACCGATTCGCTCGATCCATTATTTTCGATTTACGGCTAAAATAAATTTTTCTAATTTTTTTCAATAACATATTCCTGCTTAAATAACTTTTTTACATAGGGATTAAGCATTTAGAACGATACATTGTTTAAAGTAAGGGCACTTTACTCTTGACATTTTACGGTTTTTTCAATTTTCTGAAAAATCCTATCATTAGATTTTTTTAAAAATACGATATTCTTGCTTAACTAACGTTTCTACATAGGGATTAAGCATTTAGAACGAAATCTAATGTCAGAAAATGGCACTTTACTCTTGACATTTTTCGGTTTTTTCAATTTTCTGGAAAATCCTATCATTAGATTTTTTTAAAAATACGATATTCTTGCTTAACTAACGTTTTTACATAGGGATTAAGCATTTAGAACGGAATCTAATGTAGGAAAATGGTACTTTACTCTTGATCGGTACGTTGGGACTTTGAAAATATTCGGGCGTACGCGACGCGCTCGGCGCTTCGAACAGCTCCGGTGTCCCCATTATTTTCGATTTACGGCTAAAATAAATTTTTCTAATTTTTTTCAATAACATATTCCTGCTAAAATAACTTTTTTACATAGGGATTAAGCATTTAGAACGATACATTGTTTAAAATAAGGGCACTTTACTCTTGACATTTTACGGTTTTTTCAATTTTCTGAAAAATCCTATCATTAGATTTTTTTAAAAATACGATATTCTTGCTTAACTAACGTTTCTACATAGGGATTAAGCATTTAGAACGAAATCTAATGTCAGAAAATGGCACTTTACTCTTGACATTTTTCGGTTTTTTCAATTTTCTGGAAAATCCTATCATTAGATTTTTTTAAAAATACGATATTCTTGCTTAACTAACGTTTTTACATAGGGATTAAGCATTTAGAACGAAATCTAATGTAGGAAAATGGTACTTTACTCTTGATCGGTACGTTGGGACTTTGAAAATATTCGGGCGTTCCAATCGCTCGTCTGTTGCATCATAGCGCGTCTCGGCGCAATCGACCGATTCGCTCGATCCATTATTTTCGATTTACGGCTAAAATAAATTTTTCTAATTTTTTTCAATAACATATTCCTGCTTAAATAACTTTTTTACATAGGGATTAAGCATTTAGAACGATACATTGTTTAAAGTAAGGGCACTTTACTCTTGACATTTTACGGTTTTTTCAATTTTCTGAAAAATCCTATCATTAGATTTTTTTAAAAATACGATATTCTTGCTTAACTAACGTTTCTACATAGGGATTAAGCATTTAGAACGAAATCTAATGTCAGAAAATGGCACTTTACTCTTGACATTTTTCGGTTTTTTCAATTTTCTGGAAAATCCTATCATTAGATTTTTTTAAAAATACGATATTCTTGCTTAACTAACGTTTTTACATAGGGATTAAGCATTTAGAACGAAATCTAATGTAGGAAAATGGTACTTTACTCTTGATCGGTACGATGGGACTTTGAAAATATTCGGGCGTTCCAATCGCTCGTCTGTTGCATCATAGCGCGTCTCGGCGCAATCGACCGATTCGCTCGATCCATTATTTTCGATTTACGGCTAAAATAAATTTTTCTAATTTTTTTCAATAACATATTCCTGCTTAAATAACTTTTTTACATAGGGATTAAGCATTTAGAACGATACATTGTTTAAAGTAAGGGCACTTTACTCTTGACATTTTACGGTTTTTTCAATTTTCTGAAAAATCCTATCATTAGATTTTTTTAAAAATACGATATTCTTGCTTAACTAACGTTTCTACATAGGGATTAAGCATTTAGAACGAAATCTAATGTCAGAAAATGGCACTTTACTCTTGACATTTTTCGGTTTTTTCAATTTTCTGGAAAATCCTATCATTAGATTTTTTTAAAAATACGATATTCTTGCTTAACTAACGTTTTTACATAGGGATTAAGCATTTAGAACGGAATCTAATGTAGGAAAATGGTACTTTACTCTTGATCGGTACGTTGGGACTTTGAAAATATTCGGGCGTACGCGACGCGCTCGGCGCTTCGAACAGCTCCGGTGTCCCCATTATTTTCGATTTACGGCTAAAATAAATTTTTCTAATTTTTTTCAATAACATATTCCTGCTAAAATAACTTTTTTACATAGGGATTAAGCATTTAGAACGATACATTGTTTAAAATAAGGGCACTTTACTCTTGACATTTTACGGTTTTTTCAATTTTCTGAAAAATCCTATCATTAGATTTTTTTAAAAATACGATATTCTTGCTTAACTAACGTTTCTACATAGGGATTAAGCATTTAGAACGAAATCTAATGTCAGAAAATGGCACTTTACTCTTGACATTTTTCGGTTTTTTCAATTTTCTGGAAAATCCTATCATTAGATTTTTTTAAAAATACGATATTCTTGCTTAACTAACGTTTTTACATAGGGATTAAGCATTTAGAACGAAATCTAATGTAGGAAAATGGTACTTTACTCTTGATCGGTACGTTGGGACTTTGAAAATATTCGGGCGTTCCAATCGCTCGTCTGTTGCATCATAGCGCGTCTCGGCGCAATCGACCGATTCGCTCGATCCATTATTTTCGATTTACGGCTAAAATAAATTTTTCTCATTTTATTCAATAACATATTCCTGCTTAAATAACTTTTTTACATAGGGATTAAGCATTTAGAACGATACATTGTTTAAAATAAGGGCACTTTACTCTTGATATTTTACGGTTTTTTCAATTTTCTGAAAAATCCTATCATTAGATTTTTTTTAAAAATACGATATTCTTGCTTAACTAACGTTTCTACATAGGGATTAAGCATTTAGAACGAAATCTAATGTCAGAAAATGGCACTTTACTCTTGACATTTTTCGGTTTTTTCAATTTTCTGGGAAATCCTATCATTAGATTTTTTTAAAAATACGATATTCTTGCTTAACTAACGTTTTTACATAGGGATTAAGCATTTAGAACGAAATCTAATGTAGGAAAATGGTACTTTACTCTTGATCGGTACGTTGGGACTTTGAAAATATTCGGGCGTTCCAATCGCTCGTCTGTTGCATCATAGCGCGTCTCGGCGCAATCGACCGATTCGCTCGATCCATTATTTTCGATTTACGGCTAAAATAAATTTTTCTCATTTTATTCAATAACATATTCTTGCTTAAATAACTTTTTTACATAGGGATTAAGCATTTAGAACGATACATTGTTTAAAATAAGGGCACTTTACTCTTGACATTTTACGGTTTTTTCAATTTTCTGAAAAATCCTATCATTAGATTTTTTTAAGAATACGATATTCTTGCTTAACTAACGTTTCTACATAGGGATTAAGCATTTAGAACGAAATCTAATGTCAGAAAATGGCACTTTACTCTTGACATTTTTCGGTTTTTTCAATTTTCTGGAAAATCCTATCATTAGATTTTTTTAAAAATACGATATTCTTGCTTAACTAACGTTTTTACATAGGGATTAAGTATTTAGAACGAAATCTAATGTAGGAAAATGGTACTTTACTCTTGATCGGTACGTTGGGACTTTGAAAATATTCGGGCGTACGCGGCGCGCTCGGCGCTTCGAACAGCTCCGGTGTCCCCATTATTTTCGATTTACGGCTAAAATAAATTTTTCTAATTTTTTTCAATAACATATTCCTGCTAAAATAACTTTTTTACATAGGGATTAAGCATTTAGAACGATACATTGTTTAAAATAAGGGCACTTTACTCTTGACATTTTACGGTTTTTTCAATTTTCTGAAAAATCCTATCATTAGATTTTTTTAAAAATACGATATTCTTGCTTAACTAACGTTTCTACATAGGGATTAAGCATTTAGAACGAAATCTAATGTCAGAAAATGGCACTTTACTCTTGACATTTTTCGGTTTTTTCAATTTTCTGGAAAATCCTATCATTAGATTTTTTTAAAAATACGATATTCTTGCTTAACTAACGTTTTTACATAGGGATTAAGCATTTAGAACGAAATCTAATGTAGGAAAATGGTACTTTACTCTTGATCGGTACGTTGGGACTTTGAAAATATTCGGGCGTTCCAATCGCTCGTCTGTTGCATCATAGCGCGTCTCGGCGCAATCGACCGATTCGCTCGATCCATTATTTTCGATTTACGGCTAAAATAAATTTTTCTCATTTTATTCAATAACATATTCCTGCTTAAATAACTTTTTTACATAGGGATTAAGCATTTAGAACGATACATTGTTTAAAGTAAGGGCACTTTACTCTTGACATTTTACGGTTTTTTCAATTTTCTGAAAAATCCTATCATTAGATTTTTTTAAAAATACGATATTCTTGCTTAACTAACGTTTCTACATAGGGATTAAGCATTTAGAACGAAATCTAATGTCAGAAAATGGCACTTTACTCTTGACATTTTTCGGTTTTTTCAATTTTCTGGAAAATCCTATCATTAGATTTTTTTAAAAATACGATATTCTTGCTTAACTAACGTTTTTACATAGGGATTAAGCATTTAGAACGAAATCTAATGTAGGAAAATGGTACTTTACTCTTGATCGGTACGTTGGGACTTTGAAAATATTCGGGCGTTCCAATCGCTCGTCTGTTGCATCATAGCGCGTCTTTTTTTTTTTTTTTTTTTTTTTTTTTTGTTTAACGTGGGGGAAATCTGCTGGTCAGACACCCCCGTCCCGCCCGAGGGGCGGGGCGGGGGTAGTGCGGGTTTTGACCCGCTAAAACCCCCACGGCGGCCTAGGGCGCTGGCGAGTAGCGGGGGAGCCACGGGAACTCTTACAGAACACAACCGCGGCTCCCCCTCGCCTGGCCGGCCACCAGGATGGAATGGCGATGGCCGGCCGCGTCCCGGGGGGGAGATTTATACTCCCCCCATGAATCATCTTGCTTCGGCGGTGCGGGGGACCGCACCCCACACCGCCTCGTCACTCCCACTTTGGGGAGGACAGCTTCAGTTGGGGGGGGGGGTTGGCGGGCGGCGGGCAATTAAACCAGTAATCTGGTACACCCGCCGCCCGCCTATTCTCATCTGCTCGGGGAGGGGGGCTCTAGGCGTGGGCGCACACGCCGCACCCCCCGCTCACGGCGACCCCGCTCGGCAGCCTCCTTCTGCAGCATCACCTCTTCGCAGAAGGCGATGGCTGCCGCCCATTTTCTTGGGCTCTCCAGCATGGCCCCAACTAAGCTGGAGAGAGCGAGGTCGCGACCAACTTCCCGTCTTAGGACTCGGCGCAGCACTGAAAAGGCGGGGCATACCTCCAGTGTATGCTGCGCCGAGTCCTCCTCCGCGCCACAGTGGTGGCACACCGTCGTCGCTTCCCGACCGATGCGACACAGGTACACACCGAAGCAGCCATGCCCGGTGAACACCTGCGTCGCACGGTAGGTGAGCCTGCCAAACCGCCTCTCCCGCCACGAGGTGAAGTGTGGCAGGAGAGCCCCAGGGACGCGCTCGCCGGCATGGGAACAAAGCTCCGCATGCCATCTGGCGAGCGCTAGTCCCCGGGCCTGGAGTTCGAAGCCGTCGACCGCCTCCCGCTCCGGCGGGTCCCCCCGAGCCCGGCCAGCGATGCAAATGCGCCTATAGACATAGGCGCGCATCGCCGCCTGCAGCTCGAAGGGAATTTCTCCCGCCAGAGCAAGCGCCGCCACGGTAGACGCGGTGCGGTAACCCCGTATGAGGCGAAGGGCCATTTGCCTCTGAAGCCGGCGCAACAACAAAGTGATGCGCCGGCTTGCCCTCGCGGACGGCCCCCAGATCGGGGCGCCGTACAAGGCCATGGACCGCACCACGCCCAGGTATAGGCGACGCACCATGTTATCCGGTCCCCCGAGATTGGGCAACAGGCGGCCGAGCGAGGCCGCCGCCCTCTCAACTCGGGGGACGAGGCGGCCGAAATGCGCCCCGAATCTCCAGTGGCTGTCGAGGATCAGTCCGAGATACTTGATCTCGGACTTCACCTCGACGCAGGCTCCTCCAACCCAGATCCACGATCCGGCCGGTGGCCGCGACCGAGGCCGTCCAAACCAGACGGCCTCGGCCTTCTCCGGGGCCATCTTCAGCCCCAGATCGTGGATCTTCGCGACGACGGCTGCCACCGCAACCTCCGCTCGTCGGATGGTCCTCTCGAAGGTGTCCCCGACGGTGACCACTAACGTGTCGTCCGCATAGCAGACGACAGTGGCACCGTCGGGCAGGGAGGCCCTCAGGACTGCGTTATATCCCAGGTCCCACAGGAGTGGTCCTAACACGGACCCCTGTGGGACCCCGCAGTCCACTTCCCTCCGTATCGTCCCGTACCGGCCCGGGTATTCCACCCACCTGCCCCGCAGGTAGGCCCCGATCACCCGCCTCAGATAGGGAGGCACCTGGTGTTCAACCAGGGCCTCCCTAATGGCGGACCAGGGCAGGGTGTTAAATGCATTGACGATGTCGATCGACACCGCCAAACACACCCCGCCCCGTGCCACGGCATTGTCCGAGAGGGACTTTAGACGGTCGATTGCGTCGACCGTCGATCGCCCCTCCCGGAAGCCGAACTGGCAGTCCGCCAGATCGGGGCCAACGCGGGACAGGTGCCTGGCGAGGCGGGCAGCAATGATCTTTTCAAAGATCTTGCCCACCTCGTCCAGGAGGCAAATGGGCCGGTACGCGGAGGGAGAATCCGCAGGCCTCCCATCCTTCTTTAAGAGGACCATCCGACTTCTCCTCCAGAGGTCCGGGAACACCCCGGACCTCAGGAGCCCGGAGAAGAGGCTTCTGAGCCTCCCGCCCAGGACGCTCATGGCAAGCAACCAGACCCGGCCGGGGATACCGTCCGGCCCCGGGGCAGTATTCTTGCCCCGAAGCCATTTGACTACCCCGGCCATTTCCTCCGGCGCGACCTCCAGATCCGGGGACCACTCATGTCCCTCTAGCTGAGGGACGGGCCGGGACGCCTCCCCGCTGACGGGGAATAGCGCGTCCACGACCCGTCCGAGCATCCCCGGATCCAGGCTTTCCGTCAGAGGGGGCGCCCAGGGACGTAAACGTCCCATCGCCATTTTGTATGGGCGCCCCCACGGATCTCGGTTCAGAGACCCGAGAAAGTCGCGCCAGGCCTGGCTCTTCGCCTGCCTGATGGCCAGCTGCAGGGCGACCACCTTCTCCCTATATCGCCCATACAGCCGGATAGCCAGCTCCACGTCGGAACGTCGTCGTCGACGGGCGCGGGCGTACTGGCGTCGCGCGCGGATGCACTCTGTGCGTAAATCCGCTATCGCGCGCGACCACCAGTACACCGCCTTCCTCGGGAAGACCCTGGCCCGGGGCATGGCGACGTCGCAAATCGACGTCATTGCGCCCCGGAACCAATGGGCCTCCCTTGTCCCGTCGACTGGCCCGGCCGGTGTTGCCGGCCAGGCCACGACGTGGGCTGCCGCCATCAGAGCGTCCTGGTCGAGGCGCTTCAGCGCCCACCGTGGCTGAGGCGATCCCTCATCAGCGGGGCGACGTCGGGGCGTCGATGGGGCGGCGGAGAGGCCGAGAACAATGTATCTGTGGTCGGACAGCGTCTCGACCTCCTCCGCCACCCTCCACCCCGTAATACGGCGCACGGCCGGGGGCGTTGCCCATGACAGGTCAACGATGGACCCCCCGTTATACCGCACGCACGTATGGACCGAGCCCGTGTTTAGAAGACAGAGTCCGAGTCCCGCCGCCCAATCAAGCACCTCCCGGCCCCTCGGGTCCGTCCTGGGGGAACCCCAAGCTGAAGACTTGGCGTTGAAGTCCCCCAGGACCAGCACCGGACGCGGCTGGCAGCGAGAGACGCATCTCCCCACCACGTCCAGATACTGTTCATACTCCACGAGGGACCACCTCGGAGGTGCGTAGATCGCCACAACCACGGTGCCGCCCCAGTCAACGGCCAGGTATCCCCGGCCGCGCTCGATAACGGAGCACGCCGGGGACCCCGGCCGGCCTGCCCATATTATAACGACGGAGCCGTCCAAGTCCCCCATCCAATGTGGATGGTCGGGGACCCGGTACGGCTCCGCCGCTACGGCCAACCCGGCACCCCGCTCGGCCAGGAATTGCACAAAAAGGTCTTGTGCCCTGACCGAGCGGTTCAGGTTGGCCTGAATAATAGGGCCAGTAGGCCCCATTACTCCGGCGCCTCAATCTCCATCGCTGCCGCGGGAGCGGTGGCGTCTGGGGTTTTATCAGCCCCAACCGCCCCCGCGGGCGCGACGGTGGCATCCTTGGGTGCCGGATCCTTTGTTTTAGGAGCTGCCACGGCGGCTGCCGCCTTGGCCGTCGTGGTTCTCCTCCCCCTGCTTCCTCTGCCGCGTCTCGCGCTGGCAGGGCACGCCCGGCTGCCGAGGCGGTGGCCGGCCGGCTTGCCAGCACCCGCGCAAAGCGGGCACTTTGGCTTTTCTGTGCAGCCAGCCACCTTATGGTCCTGACTGCCGCACCCGAAACAGCAGCCGGACCGATCCTCGGCCGCAGTGCACCGCTGCCTCGTGTGGCCTAAGCCAAAGCAGCGGTAGCACTGCAAGGGCCGGGCGCTGAGGGCCTCCACCGTCGCCTGGGTCCAGCCCACCGTCAGTTTGCCGGCGACCGCGACTTTACGTGCGGCCGCGGCAGGGCACTGGACCCAGAGGGTGCCCAAACCAGAGGGGGAAGACCGGATTTCGCCGGTCTTCACATCCCCCCGGTCGCACCCTCCCACACGGGCGACAGCTGCGGCGACCTCCACCGGCGTGGTCGAGTCGACCAGGCCGCGCACCCTAAGGTCGGCCTTTTTGATTGGGCGCGCGACCTTCACGCCGGTCCCTGCCAGCGCGTCAGCCATCTTAGAGGCCAGGGCAGTGGCCTTGGCTGCTCCATCGGCTCCGGGGACCTCCAAAATTATTGCCCCCGTCACCGCTCTCCTGGGCTTCAGCGAGGCGATGCCAAGTTCTGCCAGGTCTATTTTGGACCTGGCAGTGGCCATCGCCTCGGCGTAACTCATCGCCCCGCCGGCCGGTACCGTTAGAGTAACGGCAGCCGTGCGGGGCGGACGTGGCGGCAGGGGAGCCCTTTTGGGAGCAGCCGGTGCCACCCGCCTCGCCGCCCTCTGGGTCAAAGCAGCCTTGGCAGCTGCCGCAGGTTTATCTGCGGCAGCCGCCCTTTTGGCCTTCCGGCCAACTACCTTTGACCACACCTCAGTTGGAGGTGTGGTGGAGGGCGGCGCAACAGTGGGGGCGGGCTGCATTTGTGTCGCCTTAGCGACCACAGTCGCTCCCCCACTGCCACCCTTTTTCTTTCCCCCCCTCCTGTCCATCGGCAGGGGTGGGGCTGGCGGCACGGGTGCCGCCGATCGCGGGCCTCGCACCCGCGGGACCAGCTCCCTTCTGAACGATGCCAATTTGGCATCGATAAGGGAGCCGATCTGTGCCAGCAAGTCGGCTGGCACAGCCGCGGGTGGGGGCGAGGACCCTCCTCGCCCAGGTGACTGGGGCCCCCGAGCGCCGATAACCGGCAGCAACCCCTTGCCCCCATCAGGGGGCAGCGGCGGAGCCATCCCGGCAACAGCCGGCCCCGCCTCCACCGCTTGACGGAGTCGGGCGACCTCCGCCCGTAACTCCGCCAACTGCTCCCTCAATGAGGCATTTTCGGCCTCTAAGAGCCGGGTGGCGCTGGGAGCCGACCGAACTGCCAGCTCCGCTACGCCCACCCGGCTGTTCAGGGCCGCCGTCCGGAGGGACCGCACCGCGCTGGCCTTCAGTCCCGTCGCGGCACTGGATATCCTGGCCACATCGCCCAGGCACTCCATTACCGCGGCCGCAACGTCCCGCGTCGGGCGGCCCCGGAAATCCGCAGCGACCTCCACCTCATCAGGGAGTGGGTCGCTCGAACTCGCGGGCCTCGGTCCCGGGGCAACCGGGTCGAAGATGTCCGCTATGAGGCTTTTCTCAGCCTCAGCCTGTCTCCGTTTGGCCTCTTGGAGGCCAACGTATTGCCCGGTCGTCGGTGGCCGGCCCCGTTTCCTCGTGGAGGTGCCCGGGACGCTCTGCGACGAGTGGTGGGAGGAGACGGAGAAGTCCGACTCCTCCCCCCCGTCGCAGTCGCCAAGGCCCTCCGCAGGCCTCTTTGCGCCGCGTGTTGCAGAATGCCTCCGCGACACCGGCTCTGTACATCTTTTGAGGCGCACGATAGGCCCGCGCACCTCCACCTCACGCTCGTTTCCCCCCTCCCCGGTTGTACTTGAAAAAGAAGAATCCATAATTCATCCCACGAGTGTGGTCGGAAAGGAGGTCACCCCGGGTAGAGCCGCCATACCCGGGGAAGGCTAATACGCCCGGGGGGTCGCCAGGTACCCCGGGGTTGTCCGCTAACGATTGGTGCACCCACCAACCATAGCTGGCGCTTACTCCAGCTACGCCCTCTTCACCGCGCAACACTGCTTGGGGCTAGGGATTTTTTAGAGAGGTTGTCATCCTCGCGGTCCGGCCGGTTAAGGCAAGACCCCCGTTCCTGTAAAACATGACCACAGGTTTACGGTATGTGTCCGACTTTAGTTGGCCCCTCACCTCAAGCCACTCCGGCTAGGTAGAACCTGCCAGGGAATAAAATCCCCGCCGGCACAGCCTTGAGGATCATTAGGGCACGAAGCCCCCCCACCACGACAAGGTAGCGGACACGGGGGGGATCATAGCGCGTCTCGGCGCAATCGACCGATTCGCTCGATCCATTATTTTCGATTTACGGCTAAAATAAATTTTTCTAATTTTTTTCAATAACATATTCCTGCTTAAATAACTTTTTTACATAGGGATTAAGCATTTAGAACGATACATTGTTTAAAGTAAGGGCACTTTACTCTTGACATTTTACGGTTTTTTCAATTTTCTGAAAAATCCTATCATTAGATTTTTTTAAAAATACGATATTCTTGCTTAACTAACGTTTCTACATAGGGATTAAGCATTTAGAACGAAATCTAATGTCAGAAAATGGCACTTTACTCTTGACATTTTTCGGTTTTTTCAATTTTCTGGAAAATCCTATCATTAGATTTTTTTAAAAATACGATATTCTTGCTTAACTAACGTTTTTACATAGGGATTAAGCATTTAGAACGAAATCTAATGTAGGAAAATGGTACTTTACTCTTGATCGGTACGTTGGGACTTTGAAAATATTCGGGCGTACGCGGCGCGCTCGGCGCTTCGAACAGCTCCGGTGTCCCCATTATTTTCGATTTACGGCTAAAATAAATTTTTCTAATTTTTTTCAATAACATATTCCTGCTAAAATAACTTTTTTACATAGGGATTAAGCATTTAGAACGATACATTGTTTAAAATAAGGGCACTTTACTCTTGACATTTTACGGTTTTTTCAATTTTCTGAAAAATCCTATCATTAGATTTTTTTAAAAATACGATATTCTTGCTTAACTAACGTTTCTACATAGGGATTAAGCATTTAGAACGAAATCTAATGTCAGAAAATGGCACTTTACTCTTGACATTTTTCGGTTTTTTCAATTTTCTGGAAAATCCTATCATTAGATTTTTTTAAAAATACGATATTCTTGCTTAACTAACGTTTTTACATAGGGATTAAGCATTTAGAACGAAATCTAATGTAGGAAAATGGTACTTTACTCTTGATCGGTACGATGGGACTTTGAAAATATTCGGGCGTTCCAATCGCTCGTCTGTTGCATCATAGCGCGTCTCGGCGCAATCGACCGATTCGCTCGATCCATTATTTTCGATTTACGGCTAAAATAAATTTTTCTAATTTTTTTCAATAACATATTCCTGCTTAAATAACTTTTTTACATAGGGATTAAGCATTTAGAACGATACATTGTTTAAAGTAAGGGCACTTTACTCTTGACATTTTACGGTTTTTTCAATTTTCTGAAAAATCCTATCATTAGATTTTTTTAAAAATACGATATTCTTGCTTAACTAACGTTTCTACATAGGGATTAAGCATTTAGAACGAAATCTAATGTCAGAAAATGGCACTTTACTCTTGACATTTTTCGGTTTTTTCAATTTTCTGGAAAATCCTATCATTAGATTTTTTTAAAAATACGATATTCTTGCTTAACTAACGTTTTTACATAGGGATTAAGCATTTAGAACGGAATCTAATGTAGGAAAATGGTACTTTACTCTTGATCGGTACGTTGGGACTTTGAAAATATTCGGGCGTACGCGACGCGCTCGGCGCTTCGAACAGCTCCGGTGTCCCCATTATTTTCGATTTACGGCTAAAATAAATTTTTCTAATTTTTTTCAATAACATATTCCTGCTAAAATAACTTTTTTACATAGGGATTAAGCATTTAGAACGATACATTGTTTAAAATAAGGGCACTTTACTCTTGACATTTTACGGTTTTTTCAATTTTCTGAAAAATCCTATCATTAGATTTTTTTAAAAATACGATATTCTTGCTTAACTAACGTTTCTACATAGGGATTAAGCATTTAGAACGAAATCTAATGTCAGAAAATGGCACTTTACTCTTGACATTTTTCGGTTTTTTCAATTTTCTGGAAAATCCTATCATTAGATTTTTTTAAAAATACGATATTCTTGCTTAACTAACGTTTTTACATAGGGATTAAGCATTTAGAACGAAATCTAATGTAGGAAAATGGTACTTTACTCTTGATCGGTACGTTGGGACTTTGAAAATATTCGGGCGTTCCAATCGCTCGTCTGTTGCATCATAGCGCGTCTCGGCGCAATCGACCGATTCGCTCGATCCATTATTTTCGATTTACGGCTAAAATAAATTTTTCTAATTTTTTTCAATAACATATTCCTGCTTAAATAACTTTTTTACATAGGGATTAAGCATTTAGAACGATACATTGTTTAAAGTAAGGGCACTTTACTCTTGACATTTTACGGTTTTTTCAATTTTCTGAAAAATCCTATCATTAGATTTTTTTAAAAATACGATATTCTTGCTTAACTAACGTTTCTACATAGGGATTAAGCATTTAGAACGAAATCTAATGTCAGAAAATGGCACTTTACTCTTGACATTTTTCGGTTTTTTCAATTTTCTGGAAAATCCTATCATTAGATTTTTTTAAAAATACGATATTCTTGCTTAACTAACGTTTTTACATAGGGATTAAGCATTTAGAACGAAATCTAATGTAGGAAAATGGTACTTTACTCTTGATCGGTACGATGGGACTTTGAAAATATTCGGGCGTTCCAATCGCTCGTCTGTTGCATCATAGCGCGTCTCGGCGCAATCGACCGATTCGCTCGATCCATTATTTTCGATTTACGGCTAAAATAAATTTTTCTAATTTTTTTCAATAACATATTCCTGCTTAAATAACTTTTTTACATAGGGATTAAGCATTTAGAACGATACATTGTTTAAAGTAAGGGCACTTTACTCTTGACATTTTACGGTTTTTTCAATTTTCTGAAAAATCCTATCATTAGATTTTTTTAAAAATACGATATTCTTGCTTAACTAACGTTTCTACATAGGGATTAAGCATTTAGAACGAAATCTAATGTCAGAAAATGGCACTTTACTCTTGACATTTTTCGGTTTTTTCAATTTTCTGGAAAATCCTATCATTAGATTTTTTTAAAAATACGATATTCTTGCTTAACTAACGTTTTTACATAGGGATTAAGCATTTAGAACGGAATCTAATGTAGGAAAATGGTACTTTACTCTTGATCGGTACGTTGGGACTTTGAAAATATTCGGGCGTACGCGACGCGCTCGGCGCTTCGAACAGCTCCGGTGTCCCCATTATTTTCGATTTACGGCTAAAATAAATTTTTCTAATTTTTTTCAATAACATATTCCTGCTAAAATAACTTTTTTACATAGGGATTAAGCATTTAGAACGATACATTGTTTAAAATAAGGGCACTTTACTCTTGACATTTTACGGTTTTTTCAATTTTCTGAAAAATCCTATCATTAGATTTTTTTAAAAATACGATATTCTTGCTTAACTAACGTTTCTACATAGGGATTAAGCATTTAGAACGAAATCTAATGTCAGAAAATGGCACTTTACTCTTGACATTTTTCGGTTTTTTCAATTTTCTGGAAAATCCTATCATTAGATTTTTTTAAAAATACGATATTCTTGCTTAACTAACGTTTTTACATAGGGATTAAGCATTTAGAACGAAATCTAATGTAGGAAAATGGTACTTTACTCTTGATCGGTACGTTGGGACTTTGAAAATATTCGGGCGTTCCAATCGCTCGTCTGTTGCATCATAGCGCGTCTCGGCGCAATCGACCGATTCGCTCGATCCATTATTTTCGATTTACGGCTAAAATAAATTTTTCTAATTTTTTTCAATAACATATTCCTGCTTAAATAACTTTTTTACATAGGGATTAAGCATTTAGAACGATACATTGTTTAAAGTAAGGGCACTTTACTCTTGACATTTTACGGTTTTTTCACTTTTCTGAAGAATCCTATCATTAGATTTTTTTAAAAATACGATATTCTTGCTTAACTAACGTTTTTACATAGGGATTAAGCATTTAGAACGAAATCTAATGTAGGAAAATGGTACTTTACTCTTGATCGGTACGTTGGGACTTTGAAAATATTCGGGCGTTCCAATCGCTCGTCTGTTGCATCATAGCGCGTCTCGGCGCAATCGACCGATTCGCTCGATCCATTATTTTCGATTTACGGCTAAAATAAATTTTTCTAATTTTTTTCAATAACATATTCCTGCTTAAATAACTTTTTTACATAGGGATTAAGCATTTAGAACGATACATTGTTTAAAGTAAGGGCACTTTACTCTTGACATTTTACGGTTTTTTCAATTTTCTGAAAAATCCTATCATTAGATTTTTTTAAAAATACGATATTCTTGCTTAACTAACGTTTCTACATAGGGATTAAGCATTTAGAACGAAATCTAATGTCAGAAAATGGCACTTTACTCTTGACATTTTTCGGTTTTTTCAATTTTCTGGAAAATCCTATCATTAGATTTTTTTAAAAATACGATATTCTTGCTTAACTAACGTTTTTACATAGGGATTAAGCATTTAGAACGAAATCTAATGTAGGAAAATGGTACTTTACTCTTGATCGGTACGTTGGGACTTTGAAAATATTCGGGCGTTCCAATCGCTCGTCTGTTGCATCATAGCGCGTCTCGGCGCAATCGACCGATTCGCTCGATCCATTATTTTCGATTTACGGCTAAAATAAATTTTTCTAATTTTTTTCAATAACATATTCCTGCTTAAATAACTTTTTTACATAGGGATTAAGCATTTAGAACGATACATTGTTTAAAGTAAGGGCACTTTACTCTTGACATTTTACGGTTTTTTCAATTTTCTGAAAAATCCTATCATTAGATTTTTTTAAAAATACGATATTCTTGCTTAACTAACGTTTCTACATAGGGATTAAGCATTTAGAACGAAATCTAATGTCAGAAAATGGCACTTTACTCTTGACATTTTTCGGTTTTTTCAATTTTCTGGAAAATCCTATCATTAGATTTTTTTAAAAATACGATATTCTTGCTTAACTAACGTTTTTACATAGGGATTAAGCATTTAGAACGAAATCTAATGTAGGAAAATGGTACTTTACTCTTGATCGGTACGTTGGGACTTTGAAAATATTCGGGCGTTCCAATCGCTCGTCTGTTGCATCATAGCGCGTCTCGGCGCAATCGACCGATTCGCTCGATCCTATATTTTCGATTTACGGCTAAAATAAATTTTTCTAATTTTTTTCAATAACATATTCCTGCTTAAATAACTTTTTTACATAGGGATTAAGCATTTAGAACGATACATTGTTTAAAGTAAGGGCACTTTACTCTTGACATTTTACGGTTTTTTCAATTTTCTGAAAAATCCTATCATTAGATTTTTTTAAAAATACGATATTCTTGCTTAACTAACGTTTCTACATAGGGATTAAGCATTTAGAACGAAATCTAATGTCAGAAAATGGCACTTTACTCTTGACATTTTTCGGTTTTTTCAATTTTCTGGAAAATCCTATCATTAGATTTTTTTAAAAATACGATATTCTTGCTTAACTAACGTTTTTACATAGGGATTAAGCATTTAGAACGAAATCTAATGTAGGAAAATGGTACTTTACTCTTGATCGGTACGTTGGGACTTTGAAAATATTCGGGCGTTCCAATCGCTCGTCTGTTGCATCATAGCGCGTCTCGGCGCAATCGACCGATTCGCTCGATCCATTATTTTCGATTTACGGCTAAAATAAATTTTTCTAATTTTTTTCAATAACATATTCCTGCTTAAATAACTTTTTTACATAGGGATTAAGCATTTAGAACGATACATTGTTTAAAGTAAGGGCACTTTACTCTTGACATTTTACGGTTTTTTCAATTTTCTGAAAAATCCTATCATTAGATTTTTTTAAAAATACGATATTCTTGCTTAACTAACGTTTCTACATAGGGATTAAGCATTTAGAACGAAATCTAATGTCAGAAAATGGCACTTTACTCTTGACATTTTTCGGTTTTTTCAATTTTCTGGAAAATCCTATCATTAGATTTTTTTAAAAATACGATATTCTTGCTTAACTAACGTTTTTACATAGGGATTAAGCATTTAGAACGAAATCTAATGTAGGAAAATGGTACTTTACTCTTGATCGGTACGTTGGGACTTTGAAAATATTCGGGCGTTCCAATCGCTCGTCTGTTGCATCATAGCGCGTCTCGGCGCAATCGACCGATTCGCTCGATCCATTATTTTCGATTTACGGCTAAAATAAATTTTTCTAATTTTTTTCAATAACATATTCCTGCTTAAATAACTTTTTTACATAGGGATTAAGCATTTAGAACGATACATTGTTTAAAGTAAGGGCACTTTACTCTTGACATTTTACGGTTTTTTCACTTTTCTGAAGAATCCTATCATTAGATTTTTTTAAAAATACGATATTCTTGCTTAACTAACGTTTCTACATAGGGATTAAGCATTTAGAACGAAATCTAATGTCAGAAAATGGCACTTTACTCTTGACATTTTTCGGTTTTTTCAATTTTCTGGAAAATCCTATCATTAGATTTTTTTAAAAATACGATATTCTTGCTTAACTAACGTTTTTACATAGGGATTAAGCATTTAGAACGGAATCTAATGTAGGAAAATGGTACTTTACTCTTGATCGGTACGTTGGGACTTTGAAAATATTCGGGCGTACGCGACGCGCTCGGCGCTTCGAACAGCTCCGGTGTCCCCATTATTTTCGATTTACGGCTAAAATAAATTTTTCTAATTTTTTTCAATAACATATTCCTGCTTAAATAACTTTTTTACATAGGGATTAAGCATTTAGAACGATACATTGTTTAAAGTAAGGGCACTTTACTCTTGACATTTTACGGTTTTTTCAATTTTCTGAAAAATCCTATCATTAGATTTTTTTAAAAATACGATATTCTTGCTTAACTAACGTTTCTACATAGGGATTAAGCATTTAGAACGAAATCTAATGTCAGAAAATGGCACTTTACTCTTGACATTTTTCGGTTTTTTCAATTTTCTGGAAAATCCTATCATTAGATTTTTTTAAAAATACGATATTCTTGCTTAACTAACGTTTTTACATAGGGATTAAGCATTTAGAACGAAATCTAATGTAGGAAAATGGTACTTTACTCTTGATCGGTACGTTGGGACTTTGAAAATATTCGGGCGTTCCAATCGCTCGTCTGTTGCATCATAGCGCGTCTCGGCGCAATCGACCGATTCGCTCGATCCATTATTTTCGATTTACGGCTAAAATAAATTTTTCTAATTTTTTTCAATAACATATTCCTGCTTAAATAACTTTTTTACATAGGGATTAAGCATTTAGAACGATACATTGTTTAAAGTAAGGGCACTTTACTCTTGACATTTTACGGTTTTTTCAATTTTCTGAAAAATCCTATCATTAGATTTTTTTAAAAATACGATATTCTTGCTTAACTAACGTTTCTACATAGGGATTAAGCATTTAGAACGAAATCTAATGTCAGAAAATGGCACTTTACTCTTGACATTTTTCGGTTTTTTCAATTTTCTGGAAAATCCTATCATTAGATTTTTTTAAAAATACGATATTCTTGCTTAACTAACGTTTTTACATAGGGATTAAGCATTTAGAACGAAATCTAATGTAGGAAAATGGTACTTTACTCTTGATCGGTACGTTGGGACTTTGAAAATATTCGGGCGTTCCAATCGCTCGTCTGTTGCATCATAGCGCGTCTCGGCGCAATCGACCGATTCGCTCGATCCATTATTTTCGATTTACGGCTAAAATAAATTTTTCTAATTTTTTTCAATAACATATTCCTGCTTAAATAACTTTTTTACATAGGGATTAAGCATTTAGAACGATACATTGTTTAAAGTAAGGGCACTTTACTCTTGACATTTTACGGTTTTTTCAATTTTCTGAAAAATCCTATCATTAGATTTTTTTAAAAATACGATATTCTTGCTTAACTAACGTTTCTACATAGGGATTAAGCATTTAGAACGAAATCTAATGTCAGAAAATGGCACTTTACTCTTGACATTTTTCGGTTTTTTCAATTTTCTGGAAAATCCTATCATTAGATTTTTTTAAAAATACGATATTCTTGCTTAACTAACGTTTTTACATAGGGATTAAGCATTTAGAACGAAATCTAATGTAGGAAAATGGTACTTTACTCTTGATCGGTACGATGGGACTTTGAAAATATTCGGGCGTTCCAATCGCTCGTCTGTTGCATCATAGCGCGTCTCGGCGCAATCGACCGATTCGCTCGATCCATTATTTTCGATTTACGGCTAAAATAAATTTTTCTAATTTTTTTCAATAACATATTCCTGCTTAAATAACTTTTTTACATAGGGATTAAGCATTTAGAACGATACATTGTTTAAAGTAAGGGCACTTTACTCTTGACATTTTACGGTTTTTTCAATTTTCTGAAAAATCCTATCATTAGATTTTTTTAAAAATACGATATTCTTGCTTAACTAACGTTTCTACATAGGGATTAAGCATTTAGAACGAAATCTAATGTCAGAAAATGGCACTTTACTCTTGACATTTTTCGGTTTTTTCAATTTTCTGGAAAATCCTATCATTAGATTTTTTTAAAAATACGATATTCTTGCTTAACTAACGTTTTTACATAGGGATTAAGCATTTAGAACGGAATCTAATGTAGGAAAATGGTACTTTACTCTTGATCGGTACGTTGGGACTTTGAAAATATTCGGGCGTACGCGACGCGCTCGGCGCTTCGAACAGCTCCGGTGTCCCCATTATTTTCGATTTACGGCTAAAATAAATTTTTCTAATTTTTTTCAATAACATATTCCTGCTAAAATAACTTTTTTACATAGGGATTAAGCATTTAGAACGATACATTGTTTAAAATAAGGGCACTTTACTCTTGACATTTTACGGTTTTTTCAATTTTCTGAAAAATCCTATCATTAGATTTTTTTAAAAATACGATATTCTTGCTTAACTAACGTTTCTACATAGGGATTAAGCATTTAGAACGAAATCTAATGTCAGAAAATGGCACTTTACTCTTGACATTTTTCGGTTTTTTCAATTTTCTGGAAAATCCTATCATTAGATTTTTTTAAAAATACGATATTCTTGCTTAACTAACGTTTTTACATAGGGATTAAGCATTTAGAACGAAATCTAATGTAGGAAAATGGTACTTTACTCTTGATCGGTACGTTGGGACTTTGAAAATATTCGGGCGTTCCAATCGCTCGTCTGTTGCATCATAGCGCGTCTCGGCGCAATCGACCGATTCGCTCGATCCATTATTTTCGATTTACGGCTAAAATAAATTTTTCTAATTTTTTTCAATAACATATTCCTGCTTAAATAACTTTTTTACATAGGGATTAAGCATTTAGAACGATACATTGTTTAAAGTAAGGGCACTTTACTCTTGACATTTTACGGTTTTTTCACTTTTCTGAAGAATCCTATCATTAGATTTTTTTAAAAATACGATATTCTTGCTTAACTAACGTTTTTACATAGGGATTAAGCATTTAGAACGAAATCTAATGTAGGAAAATGGTACTTTACTCTTGATCGGTACGTTGGGACTTTGAAAATATTCGGGCGTTCCAATCGCTCGTCTGTTGCATCATAGCGCGTCTCGGCGCAATCGACCGATTCGCTCGATCCATTATTTTCGATTTACGGCTAAAATAAATTTTTCTAATTTTTTTCAATAACATATTCCTGCTTAAATAACTTTTTTACATAGGGATTAAGCATTTAGAACGATACATTGTTTAAAGTAAGGGCACTTTACTCTTGACATTTTACGGTTTTTTCAATTTTCTGAAAAATCCTATCATTAGATTTTTTTAAAAATACGATATTCTTGCTTAACTAACGTTTCTACATAGGGATTAAGCATTTAGAACGAAATCTAATGTCAGAAAATGGCACTTTACTCTTGACATTTTTCGGTTTTTTCAATTTTCTGGAAAATCCTATCATTAGATTTTTTTAAAAATACGATATTCTTGCTTAACTAACGTTTTTACATAGGGATTAAGCATTTAGAACGAAATCTAATGTAGGAAAATGGTACTTTACTCTTGATCGGTACGTTGGGACTTTGAAAATATTCGGGCGTTCCAATCGCTCGTCTGTTGCATCATAGCGCGTCTCGGCGCAATCGACCGATTCGCTCGATCCATTATTTTCGATTTACGGCTAAAATAAATTTTTCTAATTTTTTTCAATAACATATTCCTGCTTAAATAACTTTTTTACATAGGGATTAAGCATTTAGAACGATACATTGTTTAAAGTAAGGGCACTTTACTCTTGACATTTTACGGTTTTTTCAATTTTCTGAAAAATCCTATCATTAGATTTTTTTAAAAATACGATATTCTTGCTTAACTAACGTTTCTACATAGGGATTAAGCATTTAGAACGAAATCTAATGTCAGAAAATGGCACTTTACTCTTGACATTTTTCGGTTTTTTCAATTTTCTGGAAAATCCTATCATTAGATTTTTTTAAAAATACGATATTCTTGCTTAACTAACGTTTTTACATAGGGATTAAGCATTTAGAACGAAATCTAATGTAGGAAAATGGTACTTTACTCTTGATCGGTACGTTGGGACTTTGAAAATATTCGGGCGTTCCAATCGCTCGTCTGTTGCATCATAGCGCGTCTCGGCGCAATCGACCGATTCGCTCGATCCTATATTTTCGATTTACGGCTAAAATAAATTTTTCTAATTTTTTTCAATAACATATTCCTGCTTAAATAACTTTTTTACATAGGGATTAAGCATTTAGAACGATACATTGTTTAAAGTAAGGGCACTTTACTCTTGACATTTTACGGTTTTTTCAATTTTCTGAAAAATCCTATCATTAGATTTTTTTAAAAATACGATATTCTTGCTTAACTAACGTTTCTACATAGGGATTAAGCATTTAGAACGAAATCTAATGTCAGAAAATGGCACTTTACTCTTGACATTTTTCGGTTTTTTCAATTTTCTGGAAAATCCTATCATTAGATTTTTTTAAAAATACGATATTCTTGCTTAACTAACGTTTTTACATAGGGATTAAGCATTTAGAACGAAATCTAATGTAGGAAAATGGTACTTTACTCTTGATCGGTACGTTGGGACTTTGAAAATATTCGGGCGTTCCAATCGCTCGTCTGTTGCATCATAGCGCGTCTCGGCGCAATCGACCGATTCGCTCGATCCATTATTTTCGATTTACGGCTAAAATAAATTTTTCTAATTTTTTTCAATAACATATTCCTGCTTAAATAACTTTTTTACATAGGGATTAAGCATTTAGAACGATACATTGTTTAAAGTAAGGGCACTTTACTCTTGACATTTTACGGTTTTTTCAATTTTCTGAAAAATCCTATCATTAGATTTTTTTAAAAATACGATATTCTTGCTTAACTAACGTTTCTACATAGGGATTAAGCATTTAGAACGAAATCTAATGTCAGAAAATGGCACTTTACTCTTGACATTTTTCGGTTTTTTCAATTTTCTGGAAAATCCTATCATTAGATTTTTTTAAAAATACGATATTCTTGCTTAACTAACGTTTTTACATAGGGATTAAGCATTTAGAACGAAATCTAATGTAGGAAAATGGTACTTTACTCTTGATCGGTACGTTGGGACTTTGAAAATATTCGGGCGTTCCAATCGCTCGTCTGTTGCATCATAGCGCGTCTCGGCGCAATCGACCGATTCGCTCGATCCATTATTTTCGATTTACGGCTAAAATAAATTTTTCTAATTTTTTTCAATAACATATTCCTGCTTAAATAACTTTTTTACATAGGGATTAAGCATTTAGAACGATACATTGTTTAAAGTAAGGGCACTTTACTCTTGACATTTTACGGTTTTTTCACTTTTCTGAAGAATCCTATCATTAGATTTTTTTAAAAATACGATATTCTTGCTTAACTAACGTTTCTACATAGGGATTAAGCATTTAGAACGAAATCTAATGTCAGAAAATGGCACTTTACTCTTGACATTTTTCGGTTTTTTCAATTTTCTGGAAAATCCTATCATTAGATTTTTTTAAAAATACGATATTCTTGCTTAACTAACGTTTTTACATAGGGATTAAGCATTTAGAACGGAATCTAATGTAGGAAAATGGTACTTTACTCTTGATCGGTACGTTGGGACTTTGAAAATATTCGGGCGTACGCGACGCGCTCGGCGCTTCGAACAGCTCCGGTGTCCCCATTATTTTCGATTTACGGCTAAAATAAATTTTTCTAATTTTTTTCAATAACATATTCCTGCTTAAATAACTTTTTTACATAGGGATTAAGCATTTAGAACGATACATTGTTTAAAGTAAGGGCACTTTACTCTTGACATTTTACGGTTTTTTCAATTTTCTGAAAAATCCTATCATTAGATTTTTTTAAAAATACGATATTCTTGCTTAACTAACGTTTCTACATAGGGATTAAGCATTTAGAACGAAATCTAATGTCAGAAAATGGCACTTTACTCTTGACATTTTTCGGTTTTTTCAATTTTCTGGAAAATCCTATCATTAGATTTTTTTAAAAATACGATATTCTTGCTTAACTAACGTTTTTACATAGGGATTAAGCATTTAGAACGAAATCTAATGTAGGAAAATGGTACTTTACTCTTGATCGGTACGTTGGGACTTTGAAAATATTCGGGCGTTCCAATCGCTCGTCTGTTGCATCATAGCGCGTCTCGGCGCAATCGACCGATTCGCTCGATCCATTATTTTCGATTTACGGCTAAAATAAATTTTTCTAATTTTTTTCAATAACATATTCCTGCTTAAATAACTTTTTTACATAGGGATTAAGCATTTAGAACGATACATTGTTTAAAGTAAGGGCACTTTACTCTTGACATTTTACGGTTTTTTCAATTTTCTGAAAAATCCTATCATTAGATTTTTTTAAAAATACGATATTCTTGCTTAACTAACGTTTCTACATAGGGATTAAGCATTTAGAACGAAATCTAATGTCAGAAAATGGCACTTTACTCTTGACATTTTTCGGTTTTTTCAATTTTCTGGAAAATCCTATCATTAGATTTTTTTAAAAATACGATATTCTTGCTTAACTAACGTTTTTACATAGGGATTAAGCATTTAGAACGAAATCTAATGTAGGAAAATGGTACTTTACTCTTGATCGGTACGTTGGGACTTTGAAAATATTCGGGCGTTCCAATCGCTCGTCTGTTGCATCATAGCGCGTCTCGGCGCAATCGACCGATTCGCTCGATCCTATATTTTCGATTTACGGCTAAAATAAATTTTTCTAATTTTTTTCAATAACATATTCCTGCTTAAATAACTTTTTTACATAGGGATTAAGCATTTAGAACGATACATTGTTTAAAGTAAGGGCACTTTACTCTTGACATTTTACGGTTTTTTCAATTTTCTGAAAAATCCTATCATTAGATTTTTTTAAAAATACGATATTCTTGCTTAACTAACGTTTCTACATAGGGATTAAGCATTTAGAACGAAATCTAATGTCAGAAAATGGCACTTTACTCTTGACATTTTTCGGTTTTTTCAATTTTCTGGAAAATCCTATCATTAGATTTTTTTAAAAATACGATATTCTTGCTTAACTAACGTTTTTACATAGGGATTAAGCATTTAGAACGAAATCTAATGTAGGAAAATGGTACTTTACTCTTGATCGGTACGTTGGGACTTTGAAAATATTCGGGCGTTCCAATCGCTCGTCTGTTGCATCATAGCGCGTCTCGGCGCAATCGACCGATTCGCTCGATCCATTATTTTCGATTTACGGCTAAAATAAATTTTTCTAATTTTTTTCAATAACATATTCCTGCTTAAATAACTTTTTTACATAGGGATTAAGCATTTAGAACGATACATTGTTTAAAGTAAGGGCACTTTACTCTTGACATTTTACGGTTTTTTCAATTTTCTGAAAAATCCTATCATTAGATTTTTTTAAAAATACGATATTCTTGCTTAACTAACGTTTCTACATAGGGATTAAGCATTTAGAACGAAATCTAATGTCAGAAAATGGCACTTTACTCTTGACATTTTTCGGTTTTTTCAATTTTCTGGAAAATCCTATCATTAGATTTTTTTAAAAATACGATATTCTTGCTTAACTAACGTTTTTACATAGGGATTAAGCATTTAGAACGAAATCTAATGTAGGAAAATGGTACTTTACTCTTGATCGGTACGTTGGGACTTTGAAAATATTCGGGCGTTCCAATCGCTCGTCTGTTGCATCATAGCGCGTCTCGGCGCAATCGACCGATTCGCTCGATCCATTATTTTCGATTTACGGCTAAAATAAATTTTTCTAATTTTTTTCAATAACATATTCCTGCTTAAATAACTTTTTTACATAGGGATTAAGCATTTAGAACGATACATTGTTTAAAGTAAGGGCACTTTACTCTTGACATTTTACGGTTTTTTCACTTTTCTGAAGAATCCTATCATTAGATTTTTTTAAAAATACGATATTCTTGCTTAACTAACGTTTCTACATAGGGATTAAGCATTTAGAACGAAATCTAATGTCAGAAAATGGCACTTTACTCTTGACATTTTTCGGTTTTTTCAATTTTCTGGAAAATCCTATCATTAGATTTTTTTAAAAATACGATATTCTTGCTTAACTAACGTTTTTACATAGGGATTAAGCATTTAGAACGGAATCTAATGTAGGAAAATGGTACTTTACTCTTGATCGGTACGTTGGGACTTTGAAAATATTCGGGCGTACGCGACGCGCTCGGCGCTTCGAACAGCTCCGGTGTCCCCATTATTTTCGATTTACGGCTAAAATAAATTTTTCTAATTTTTTTCAATAACATATTCCTGCTTAAATAACTTTTTTACATAGGGATTAAGCATTTAGAACGATACATTGTTTAAAGTAAGGGCACTTTACTCTTGACATTTTACGGTTTTTTCAATTTTCTGAAAAATCCTATCATTAGATTTTTTTAAAAATACGATATTCTTGCTTAACTAACGTTTCTACATAGGGATTAAGCATTTAGAACGAAATCTAATGTCAGAAAATGGCACTTTACTCTTGACATTTTTCGGTTTTTTCAATTTTCTGGAAAATCCTATCATTAGATTTTTTTAAAAATACGATATTCTTGCTTAACTAACGTTTTTACATAGGGATTAAGCATTTAGAACGAAATCTAATGTAGGAAAATGGTACTTTACTCTTGATCGGTACGTTGGGACTTTGAAAATATTCGGGCGTTCCAATCGCTCGTCTGTTGCATCATAGCGCGTCTCGGCGCAATCGACCGATTCGCTCGATCCATTATTTTCGATTTACGGCTAAAATAAATTTTTCTAATTTTTTTCAATAACATATTCCTGCTTAAATAACTTTTTTACATAGGGATTAAGCATTTAGAACGATACATTGTTTAAAGTAAGGGCACTTTACTCTTGACATTTTACGGTTTTTTCAATTTTCTGAAAAATCCTATCATTAGATTTTTTTAAAAATACGATATTCTTGCTTAACTAACGTTTCTACATAGGGATTAAGCATTTAGAACGAAATCTAATGTCAGAAAATGGCACTTTACTCTTGACATTTTTCGGTTTTTTCAATTTTCTGGAAAATCCTATCATTAGATTTTTTTAAAAATACGATATTCTTGCTTAACTAACGTTTTTACATAGGGATTAAGCATTTAGAACGAAATCTAATGTAGGAAAATGGTACTTTACTCTTGATCGGTACGTTGGGACTTTGAAAATATTCGGGCGTTCCAATCGCTCGTCTGTTGCATCATAGCGCGTCTCGGCGCAATCGACCGATTCGCTCGATCCTATATTTTCGATTTACGGCTAAAATAAATTTTTCTAATTTTTTTCAATAACATATTCCTGCTTAAATAACTTTTTTACATAGGGATTAAGCATTTAGAACGATACATTGTTTAAAGTAAGGGCACTTTACTCTTGACATTTTACGGTTTTTTCAATTTTCTGAAAAATCCTATCATTAGATTTTTTTAAAAATACGATATTCTTGCTTAACTAACGTTTCTACATAGGGATTAAGCATTTAGAACGAAATCTAATGTCAGAAAATGGCACTTTACTCTTGACATTTTTCGGTTTTTTCAATTTTCTGGAAAATCCTATCATTAGATTTTTTTAAAAATACGATATTCTTGCTTAACTAACGTTTTTACATAGGGATTAAGCATTTAGAACGAAATCTAATGTAGGAAAATGGTACTTTACTCTTGATCGGTACGTTGGGACTTTGAAAATATTCGGGCGTTCCAATCGCTCGTCTGTTGCATCATAGCGCGTCTCGGCGCAATCGACCGATTCGCTCGATCCATTATTTTCGATTTACGGCTAAAATAAATTTTTCTAATTTTTTTCAATAACATATTCCTGCTTAAATAACTTTTTTACATAGGGATTAAGCATTTAGAACGATACATTGTTTAAAGTAAGGGCACTTTACTCTTGACATTTTACGGTTTTTTCAATTTTCTGAAAAATCCTATCATTAGATTTTTTTAAAAATACGATATTCTTGCTTAACTAACGTTTCTACATAGGGATTAAGCATTTAGAACGAAATCTAATGTCAGAAAATGGCACTTTACTCTTGACATTTTTCGGTTTTTTCAATTTTCTGGAAAATCCTATCATTAGATTTTTTTAAAAATACGATATTCTTGCTTAACTAACGTTTTTACATAGGGATTAAGCATTTAGAACGAAATCTAATGTAGGAAAATGGTACTTTACTCTTGATCGGTACGTTGGGACTTTGAAAATATTCGGGCGTTCCAATCGCTCGTCTGTTGCATCATAGCGCGTCTCGGCGCAATCGACCGATTCGCTCGATCCATTATTTTCGATTTACGGCTAAAATAAATTTTTCTAATTTTTTTCAATAACATATTCCTGCTTAAATAACTTTTTTACATAGGGATTAAGCATTTAGAACGATACATTGTTTAAAGTAAGGGCACTTTACTCTTGACATTTTACGGTTTTTTCACTTTTCTGAAGAATCCTATCATTAGATTTTTTTAAAAATACGATATTCTTGCTTAACTAACGTTTCTACATAGGGATTAAGCATTTAGAACGAAATCTAATGTCAGAAAATGGCACTTTACTCTTGACATTTTTCGGTTTTTTCAATTTTCTGGAAAATCCTATCATTAGATTTTTTTAAAAATACGATATTCTTGCTTAACTAACGTTTTTACATAGGGATTAAGCATTTAGAACGGAATCTAATGTAGGAAAATGGTACTTTACTCTTGATCGGTACGTTGGGACTTTGAAAATATTCGGGCGTACGCGACGCGCTCGGCGCTTCGAACAGCTCCGGTGTCCCCATTATTTTCGATTTACGGCTAAAATAAATTTTTCTAATTTTTTTCAATAACATATTCCTGCTTAAATAACTTTTTTACATAGGGATTAAGCATTTAGAACGATACATTGTTTAAAGTAAGGGCACTTTACTCTTGACATTTTACGGTTTTTTCAATTTTCTGAAAAATCCTATCATTAGATTTTTTTAAAAATACGATATTCTTGCTTAACTAACGTTTCTACATAGGGATTAAGCATTTAGAACGAAATCTAATGTCAGAAAATGGCACTTTACTCTTGACATTTTTCGGTTTTTTCAATTTTCTGGAAAATCCTATCATTAGATTTTTTTAAAAATACGATATTCTTGCTTAACTAACGTTTTTACATAGGGATTAAGCATTTAGAACGAAATCTAATGTAGGAAAATGGTACTTTACTCTTGATCGGTACGTTGGGACTTTGAAAATATTCGGGCGTTCCAATCGCTCGTCTGTTGCATCATAGCGCGTCTCGGCGCAATCGACCGATTCGCTCGATCCATTATTTTCGATTTACGGCTAAAATAAATTTTTCTAATTTTTTTCAATAACATATTCCTGCTTAAATAACTTTTTTACATAGGGATTAAGCATTTAGAACGATACATTGTTTAAAGTAAGGGCACTTTACTCTTGACATTTTACGGTTTTTTCAATTTTCTGAAAAATCCTATCATTAGATTTTTTTAAAAATACGATATTCTTGCTTAACTAACGTTTCTACATAGGGATTAAGCATTTAGAACGAAATCTAATGTCAGAAAATGGCACTTTACTCTTGACATTTTTCGGTTTTTTCAATTTTCTGGAAAATCCTATCATTAGATTTTTTTAAAAATACGATATTCTTGCTTAACTAACGTTTTTACATAGGGATTAAGCATTTAGAACGAAATCTAATGTAGGAAAATGGTACTTTACTCTTGATCGGTACGTTGGGACTTTGAAAATATTCGGGCGTTCCAATCGCTCGTCTGTTGCATCATAGCGCGTCTCGGCGCAATCGACCGATTCGCTCGATCCTATATTTTCGATTTACGGCTAAAATAAATTTTTCTAATTTTTTTCAATAACATATTCCTGCTTAAATAACTTTTTTACATAGGGATTAAGCATTTAGAACGATACATTGTTTAAAGTAAGGGCACTTTACTCTTGACATTTTACGGTTTTTTCAATTTTCTGAAAAATCCTATCATTAGATTTTTTTAAAAATACGATATTCTTGCTTAACTAACGTTTCTACATAGGGATTAAGCATTTAGAACGAAATCTAATGTCAGAAAATGGCACTTTACTCTTGACATTTTTCGGTTTTTTCAATTTTCTGGAAAATCCTATCATTAGATTTTTTTAAAAATACGATATTCTTGCTTAACTAACGTTTTTACATAGGGATTAAGCATTTAGAACGAAATCTAATGTAGGAAAATGGTACTTTACTCTTGATCGGTACGTTGGGACTTTGAAAATATTCGGGCGTTCCAATCGCTCGTCTGTTGCATCATAGCGCGTCTCGGCGCAATCGACCGATTCGCTCGATCCATTATTTTCGATTTACGGCTAAAATAAATTTTTCTAATTTTTTTCAATAACATATTCCTGCTTAAATAACTTTTTTACATAGGGATTAAGCATTTAGAACGATACATTGTTTAAAGTAAGGGCACTTTACTCTTGACATTTTACGGTTTTTTCAATTTTCTGAAAAATCCTATCATTAGATTTTTTTAAAAATACGATATTCTTGCTTAACTAACGTTTCTACATAGGGATTAAGCATTTAGAACGAAATCTAATGTCAGAAAATGGCACTTTACTCTTGACATTTTTCGGTTTTTTCAATTTTCTGGAAAATCCTATCATTAGATTTTTTTAAAAATACGATATTCTTGCTTAACTAACGTTTTTACATAGGGATTAAGCATTTAGAACGAAATCTAATGTAGGAAAATGGTACTTTACTCTTGATCGGTACGTTGGGACTTTGAAAATATTCGGGCGTTCCAATCGCTCGTCTGTTGCATCATAGCGCGTCTCGGCGCAATCGACCGATTCGCTCGATCCATTATTTTCGATTTACGGCTAAAATAAATTTTTCTAATTTTTTTCAATAACATATTCCTGCTTAAATAACTTTTTTACATAGGGATTAAGCATTTAGAACGATACATTGTTTAAAGTAAGGGCACTTTACTCTTGACATTTTACGGTTTTTTCAATTTTCTGAAAAATCCTATCATTAGATTTTTTTAAAAATACGATATTCTTGCTTAACTAACGTTTCTACATAGGGATTAAGCATTTAGAACGAAATCTAATGTCAGAAAATGGCACTTTACTCTTGACATTTTTCGGTTTTTTCAATTTTCTGGAAAATCCTATCATTAGATTTTTTTAAAAATACGATATTCTTGCTTAACTAACGTTTTTACATAGGGATTAAGCATTTAGAACGAAATCTAATGTAGGAAAATGGTACTTTACTCTTGATCGGTACGTTGGGACTTTGAAAATATTCGGGCGTTCCAATCGCTCGTCTGTTGCATCATAGCGCGTCTCGGCGCAATCGACCGATTCGCTCGATCCTATATTTTCGATTTACGGCTAAAATAAATTTTTCTAATTTTTTTCAATAACATATTCCTGCTTAAATAACTTTTTTACATAGGGATTAAGCATTTAGAACGATACATTGTTTAAAGTAAGGGCACTTTACTCTTGACATTTTACGGTTTTTTCAATTTTCTGAAAAATCCTATCATTAGATTTTTTTAAAAATACGATATTCTTGCTTAACTAACGTTTCTACATAGGGATTAAGCATTTAGAACGAAATCTAATGTCAGAAAATGGCACTTTACTCTTGACATTTTTCGGTTTTTTCAATTTTCTGGAAAATCCTATCATTAGATTTTTTTAAAAATACGATATTCTTGCTTAACTAACGTTTTTACATAGGGATTAAGCATTTAGAACGAAATCTAATGTAGGAAAATGGTACTTTACTCTTGATCGGTACGTTGGGACTTTGAAAATATTCGGGCGTTCCAATCGCTCGTCTGTTGCATCATAGCGCGTCTCGGCGCAATCGACCGATTCGCTCGATCCATTATTTTCGATTTACGGCTAAAATAAATTTTTCTAATTTTTTTCAATAACATATTCCTGCTTAAATAACTTTTTTACATAGGGATTAAGCATTTAGAACGATACATTGTTTAAAGTAAGGGCACTTTACTCTTGACATTTTACGGTTTTTTCAATTTTCTGAAAAATCCTATCATTAGATTTTTTTAAAAATACGATATTCTTGCTTAACTAACGTTTCTACATAGGGATTAAGCATTTAGAACGAAATCTAATGTCAGAAAATGGCACTTTACTCTTGACATTTTTCGGTTTTTTCAATTTTCTGGAAAATCCTATCATTAGATTTTTTTAAAAATACGATATTCTTGCTTAACTAACGTTTTTACATAGGGATTAAGCATTTAGAACGAAATCTAATGTAGGAAAATGGTACTTTACTCTTGATCGGTACGTTGGGACTTTGAAAATATTCGGGCGTACGCGGCGCGCTCGGCGCTTCGAACAGCTCCGGTGTCCCCATTATTTTCGATTTACGGCTAAAATAAATTTTTCTAATTTTTTTCAATAACATATTCCTGCTAAAATAACTTTTTTACATAGGGATTAAGCATTTAGAACGATACATTGTTTAAAATAAGGGCACTTTACTCTTGACATTTTACGGTTTTTTCAATTTTCTGAAAAATCCTATCATTAGATTTTTTTAAAAATACGATATTCTTGCTTAACTAACGTTTCTACATAGGGATTAAGCATTTAGAACGAAATCTAATGTCAGAAAATGGCACTTTACTCTTGACATTTTTCGGTTTTTTCAATTTTCTGGAAAATCCTATCATTAGATTTTTTTAAAAATACGATATTCTTGCTTAACTAACGTTTTTACATAGGGATTAAGCATTTAGAACGAAATCTAATGTAGGAAAATGGTACTTTACTCTTGATCGGTACGTTGGGACTTAGAAAATATTCGGCCGTACGCGGCGCGTCTCGGCGCTTCGAACAGCTCCGGTGTCCCCATTATTTTCGATTTACGGCTAAAATAAATTTTTCTAATTTTTTTCAATTACATATTCTTGCTTAGATAACTTTTTTACATAGGGATTAAGCATTTAGAACGACATATTGTTTAAAATAATGGTACTTTACTCTTGTGATTTTTCGGTTTTTTTTGATTATTTTGAAAAATAAATTTTTGTAATTTTTTTAAATACGATATTCGTGATCAGTGAACGATTTCACATATGGATTAAGCATTTAGAATCGTGCGGAAGCGTTATTAAAAAAGTTTACTCGATGCGATGGGACTTTGAAAAGTTTGTGAAAATTTTCATATTGGGAAAAAATGTGTAATTTTTTGTCTAGTTTACGGTAATGTAGTTTATTTTAATGTTTACTATAAATTTTTTTTTCGTTCGTTCACGCGCTATGTTACAACAGCACGGCCGGGCGGTCTGTTGCCGCGGCGGTTTACACTCATAAGCGCGCGTGCTATTCGGCCGGCGGCGCCGGCGTCCTTGCCGGCCGTTCGGTATCTATAAGAGATACACGGTCCGTGCGAGGCGGACGGAGCAGAGCGGGTTTTGGGCCAATTCTACGATCTCGGTCGAGAAGCTGTCTCAGAGCTCCTTCGGGGCTTCGGTCCTGACTGTTTCGTGCCGTTTACGTTACGGACTTTTCTCCACACAGCGTGGCCACGGGTCGGTGTCTTTGACCGAATGGCCCATATGTGGCAAGCCCTACGGGGTTGGTTACCCGTATGCACTTTGTATGTATACTCGTACTCACTGAGCAATCGACTCTTCTGTCCGAGCGATGGAAAAATTTTTTAAAATGCATCTGTAAGATTTGGAAGCAAATCGTACCAATTGAAAACTGTGGCTAAAATGAATAGCCCAGTGGAGAGAGAAAACTATCAAAAAACTGATTTTTTAAATCAAGAGGTGTCAGAAATCGAAATGCCTAGCGCGAGCGGAAGAACACGCTTTCTCGCCAGTCCAGCATGTGTCCTGTCCGTTCTTCCT
>NW_027476301.1:225000-227500 GCF_051020955.1 Megalopta genalis
CGGAAGGATCATTACAATGTTCCAATATATCTCAAAGAGAGAGGAGAGGAGGAGAGAAAATGAATTCGATTAGTTTGTGGATAAGAATTCATATAAAAAAAAAAGATATTGTTGAGCCCGCCAGATCATTCGTGCGTGATTTACACGGCCAGACGTGTGTACTACACGTATTAGGCCTTTGATCTGCGTTGCGTAGGCCACAACAAATCTTTCAAAGAGAGAGAGATATATGTGTTGTTGGGGTTTGTGATTATGAAGGTGCCCCAACGCACAAAAATATATAAAAATGTACAAAGTTGGGATGTGGTGTGGTGGAGAAGAGTTGGGCCCGACCAGATCATTCGTGCGTGATTTACACGGCAGACGTGTGTACTACACGTATTAGGCCTTTGATCTGCGTTGCGTAGGCCATCTTCCTTCCAAGACACACACGTGTTGGGGTTTGTGTGATTTTATGATAGTGCCCCAACACGGAAAAATAAGCGTACGAGAAGAGTTGGGCCCGACCAGATCATTCGTGCGTGATTTATACACGGCCAGACGCGTATTATATTACACGTATTAGGCCTTTGATCTGCGTTGCGTAGGCCATCTTCTCGATAGAGAGAAAGCCAATGTATTCTTTTTTCTTTCTTTACACACACACACACAGTTGTAGTAGGACAGGGAGGGATGCGAGCGTGCTAATCACGCTTCCTCAAGTCTTCGCTGTGGTGTAAAAAAAAAAAGAAAAAAAGGAATCGTTGGGAAAGTCCAAAGGACGAAAATATCGGGCAGTCTGAAGATAACTTAATGCTCGTTTACATTGGTATCAAGAGAGACCGGCTTGTGTAGCTCGTTTCAATGCTGTGTCGTTGTCATTGACACCCTACTCTGTTGCGCGCTAGTGGCAGCATGAGCGTGGGACGTATATATATATGACACCCAGCTAGAGCCGGCCGTGAGTCTGTCCGGTGTAAATAACGACGAAAGGAGAGAGAAACTTTTCGAATCCAGTATCGGGTTGATAATTGTCCAGTTTGAATATCCATATCCCCGTCGTTTTTGGAGGTGATATACTCTCTGTGTTTCTTCGATAGAAGGCTTTTCAATGTTCTATTCGCTCCGACCGTCGAACTTGCAAGAAAACAGTGGTTTTGGATTTGCTCGTACATATATATATATGGTTTCGACGGAAATATCTCGTTCTTTAAGGGACAATTATGTCGTCGTACGACGACTCCCGAATCTCCTTCGCGCGCTGGTTGGAGCTCTTCGGGTATCGGCTTGTTCCGAAATATAACACAAAAATGTGGTGGATAGCAAATACACATTATATTATATATGAGAGAATAAAAGGGAAAAATTACCCTGAACGGTGGATCACTTGGCTCGTGGGTCGATGAAGAACGCAGCTAATTGCGCGTCAACGTGTGAACTGCAGGACACATGAACATCGACATTTCGAACGCACATTGCGGTCCACGGATACAATTCCTGGACCACGCCTGGCTGAGGGTCGTTTACGTACTTATAAACTGCTTGCGTTGATGGCACTTGTTGCCTATATACGTACGAGCGAATGATGGGCGCTTCGTCGGCGTTTGTCGCGGTCCTATGAATATTGAGAAATTTTACGTACGTCTAACAGTCTTCGAGAGAGATGGAAATCGTGTTCGAACTAGCGTGAGTGTGGAAGGCGGTGTCGTGTGTCGTATATGTTTTATATACGTCCGCCCGTCTGAAACACCGCTTCGAAGCGGTGACAAAATCTTTTTCGGGACGATTCGTATCCGTAGAACTATCGAGATTTCACTGGTACATTTTCAACGCGCTCCCGACGTCGCCTGAAATGAAACGAGATGGGTTTAACCCACGAAAGCGTACTACACGAGTCTGTCCTATGTGAAGACTGTGTACAGAGATCGAACGAACGCATGAAAGAAATTGAACGAAAGAACACATAACCCGCAAAAATATAGAGTAGAATTGTGACCGTTGCTTCGAATTTGAATTTATATGTATATATATATCATAGCCCCAGGGAGTGGAACCTATGAGTGTGGAAGGATGTCTCTTACCGTTATGTTGCCAGAGGAAAAAAAGTCTCTCTCTTCGTACGACACATTTGTGTACGAATTGTATCGATGGCTATATAGATCCGATGTTGCACATATTCTGAGTAAAGAACACCCCACCCGGGTTACCGTCCTAAAACTCTTCTATTGGTGTGGCTATGATGTGTGTGTCAACGCAATCGCGAGTCTGGTTCTACGGGAAAACCGTTTGTCGGTCGCCCCATATATCTTTTTGTTCTCTTCAAATGATCGAATAGCGAAACCGCACGAGATCAATCGGTCGTCTAGTCCCCGAAAGTACTTTTCGGACGGACGTTAAAGTTATACCGATTGTAATCGTCTTGCGAGTGTTTCGAAGATCTATATTTGGAGAGGATATCGAATTTTATAAAAGATATATTGGTGAGGCGCGATAAACGGTTTTTTTTTTGCTTTAAGGGTTT
>NW_027476301.1:230000-237500 GCF_051020955.1 Megalopta genalis
GTGTCGCGCCGGTTCGTACCCATATCCGCAGCAGGTCTCCAAGGTAAAGAGCCTCTAGTCGATAGATTAATGTAGGTAAGGGAAGTCGGCAAATTGGATCCGTAACTTCGGGATAAGGATTGGCTCTGAGGAGCGGGGCGTGTCGGGCTTGGTCGGGAAGCGGGTCTGGCTGACGTGCCGGGCCTGGGCGAGGTGAACGGCTCTCGTGGCTGGGATCCGAGCTCGGTCCCGTGCCTTGGCCTCCCGCGGGACGGTGATGCGTAATATAGACCTCTTGTTAGGTCCATTAGCCTCTCCCGTCCTAGTCGCACAGGTACCTCCTCGTGGTTCCCGACGGTAACGTGATGTATTGTTTGGACCTGTCCATTCAGTGCATTGCGGCTAAATTCTGTGCGACACGACGTGCTGCCTAGCAGTAATGAGCCGCTGTAAGGGTGCAGCCCACCCAAATGGCCTGCCTTCGCGCTAATGTGGCGGCGGCTCTAGTCACTTTGAGGGAGGCATGTTATGGGTCATGGGGTTGCCACCCCCATGGCTCTATTGTCGTAGGCCCGAAGAATCAAAAGAAAGATTATGGGTCAAGTGACCCATTGTCGGCGGGCCCTCGGGCCACTCGGATCGCCGACCCTACGACAGCGGCCACAGTGGATCGGAGTGTCTGTCCGACGACCTCCAGAAATAAACCCAACCAGTCCAGTAACGACGCACAACATCTTGCGTCACGGGGGGCACTACATCCATGTCCCCATTGTTCGCGATCCTTTCCCACTTCCATCGGGTTAGGGGTCCATGTGAGGAGAGCTCATCCAGACGAGGCCAACCAACGAGTGCAGGTGGCGGTAAAGAAGGTTAGGTGGACTCAGGAGGAGACTGAGATGGTGGCGGCGGCTGAGGCGCTTGCGAGTGTGCAGGGCAACGTCAAATTTATGAACGAACATCTGCTGACGGTCTTCGACAATAAATTCAGTCTTGATCGACTGAAGGGCCTCAGAAAGAAATTGACATATAAAGCTCTTGTTACACAGAAGATCGGTGTATGCCGCGAGCGTGGAACTGCCGTTGAGTCTCAACCTTCAACCTCCAGTGTCACTCAACATCACGACACAAGTCATCGACAGGCGGATTCGCCTACTCCTGTTCAGGAGCACTCTGCGTCGGCACAGCAACATCAGTGCCAATATATTGACGCTATCCGTAAGCTGATTGATCCGGCCGAAAGGGTGAAATCCCATGAAGCGGAGGAACTCGTAAGTCTTGCGAGAACGGTTCTTAATCGAGAACCAATAACACCGAGTGCTTGTTGTCGATGGCTTCAACGAGTCTTTCCGACGCCTTCTGCGAAAGTAAAGGAGCGGAGAACACCACTGCTCCGGCCACCTAAAGCTGCGCCTGCCGGGCCCGTGCCGAGGTGGAGACTGAGGAGAAGGGAGTATGCGGCCATGCAGGAACTCTGGAAGAAGGACATGTCTCGCGCGGCCAAGCTTGTACTGGATGGCCCGGTGCAGGCTCAAACACCAACCGTTGGCGAGATGGTGGAGTACTGGACACCTATGCTCACCAGTCCTTCTGTCCCCATTGAACACCTTCATCCAGTTCAGGAAAGGGATGACCTGCATTGGATCGCTGAGCCGGTTCGTGGCCATGAGATCCAGGCCAATGAGATCCCGCTCTCCTCGGCATCGGGTCTCGATAACATCTCGAGCAGGCAATGGAGGAGTGTGCCAGTAGTTCTAAGAACCTTATTTTATAATGTCATCCTTGCGGTAGGGGCATTTCCATCTGAGCTCCTCATCAGCAGGACGGTATTTATCCCTAAGAAGGACGGAAGCTCAACACCATCCGAGTTCCGTCCTATAAGTGTGGCTTCAGTCGTCGTTCGTCAGCTGCATAAAATCTTGGCGGTGAGATTGGCAAAAGCCGGTCTCATCGATGAGCGGCAACGAGGAGTACACGATGGCTGTGCTGAGAACGTGCTTGTACTATCAACTGCCCTTCGTGACGCACGGAGCTGCTTAAAGCAGCTTCACGTTGTGTCCTTAGATGTGGCCAGGGCGTTTGACAGCGTTAGTCACCATGCCATAACATCGGCACTAAGGGGATTGGGACTCCCGGAGCTCTTTGTGAGGTACATAACAGCGACGTACCGTAATAGCCGAACCGTGCTTCAGGTCCGTGGAGAGACATCGGATCCGATCCGGGTAGCGAGGGGTGTGCGGCAGGGCGATCCCTTGTCGTCCCTGCTATTCTCGATCGTCATGGACCGGGTGATAAGGGTGTTACCCGAGGAGGTCGGCTATGTTATCAGGGAGCAAAGGGTCAATATACTGGCGTATGCGGATGACCTGATCTTGTTCGCGTCCTCCGTTTCAGGAATGCAGGGCATGCTTCGAACGGCTGAGGAAGAGGCACGAAAGTACGGGTTGGAATTCAACTCCGATAAATGTCTGGCTATGTCCATCCAGATCGCTGGTAAAGAAAAGAAGTACAAGATACTCTCCGCCAGCAAATTTGAGGTCAACGGTCGGTCTATAAAACAACTGGGACCTACCGAGGGCTTCCGATATCTGGGCATTAAGATCTCGCCAATGGGTATTGAAAAACCTGGGGGCAAGCTAGACAGAGAGTTGGCCAATATCACCAAGGCGCCACTCAAGCCTCAACAGCGCCTCAAGATCTTGCGCTGTTTCCTCATTCCGCGTTTTTATCACCAGCTGGTTTTGACAAGATGCCCACTTAAAATCTTGAAGGCATTAGATAAACAGACGCGGCTGGCCGTTCGAAGGTGGTTGCGTCTGCCCAAAGATGTACCACTTGGGTATTTCCACGCCAGTTGCAAGGAGGGTGGACTTGGCATCCCCGCGTTTCGAACATCGATACCGGGTATGATGCACGCCAGGTTAACATCAATGGCGGGGTCCTCCTGTGCGGCTGCAAGAGATGCCTCCCAACATCCGGCAGTTGTGGCAGCGGTTCGACGGGCGGAGAGTGCTCTGACTATCCAAGGTCGGGCGCTCTTCCGGCCTGAGGATCGTGCCAAATACTGGGCATCTTTACTCCATCAGTCTAACGATGGAGGAGAATTGCGTGAGGCTGCTAAAGTCATCGATAGCAGCTCTTGGGTTGACGCCTGTTCTGCGGGGATCCCCGGCAGGGATTACGTGCAATATCACCATGTACGTATTAACGCCCTGCCCACCAGAGTAAGAACATCAAGAGGCCGTCGTGGGAATGGGGCTCCTGTGTTGTGTCGTGCTGGGTGCGCCGTAACGGAGACGGCGGCACACATAGTGCAGGGATGTCACCGGACTCATGGGGGTCGAATACTCAGACACGATGCCATATGCCGAATCGTAGCGTTTGGTCTGAGGCAAAGTGGGTGGAAGGTTAGGGAGAACCCGCATTATGTCCTGCAGTCGGGTCTGCAGAAGCCTGATTTGGTGGCCTTTAAGGATGGAGCTGTCAAGGTCATCGACAGCCAGGTCGTTAGCGGTGCGACATCGCTTAATGATGCACATACGAGGAAAGTCGCTAAATACGACACCCCGCTGTTAAGGCATCGCGTCGCCCAGGAATTTGGGGTTTTGGCGGAAGCTGTTAGAGTGACGTCGGTCACCATCTCCTGGCGCGGCGTGTGGGCATCGCTCTCGGCTGAATCGATCTCCGCACTAGGACTCAAAGGGCTCTTAAGATCAATAACTACGAGGGCCCTTCAGGGATCGCACACGAACTGGACAAGATGGAATAAGATGACAAACAACATCTGTCATCCGGGTAATAGGGAGGGCGTTGGGTGATCGCCCGATTCACGGCCACTGTAATGGGCAACCTGGGCCCCAACATCGCAAATTCGGCACCAGGAAATAAAGCCGTCCTCCGCCATAACATCTAGGCGTGAGAAGAGAGAGGTTTTTAGTGGGTATAAGGATTCCCACACTATCACGTCGAAGAATTCCGTGGTGTCTATAAAAGATTTTCCTCTCTATAAAAAAAAAAAAAAAAAAAAAAAAAAAAAAAAAAAAAAAAAAAAAAAAAATAGCCAAATGCCTCGTCATCTAATTAGTGACGCGCATGAATGGATTAACGAGATTCCCATCTGTCCCTATCTACTGGACTCCGCTCTCAACCGCCGTGGTGAACGGACGTGCGACAAGTCGCTCCGAAGTTAATCCGCGTCGTTTCGTAAACGGTAGTTTGAAAGTGACGAAAATTAAAAATTTTTTGTACCAACGTGCAGTGCTTTTTACCGACAACAACCTTGTGCAGTTCATTTGCTAATTGTTTTAACGTTAAAAAAGTTATAAGCATAAACATTTACTTTAAATTGTTCGCGTCCGTAAATTTTGACTACCTGCGCCGTCCCGGATTACAAGGGTCGCCGGCCAGGTAACGGTACCGCTTAACGGTAAAAGTAACGGTTTCTCGGCCTGTAGTACATTCCTCCGCGAAAACTCCTTAGCAACCGTCCCTAGTTACGCGCAAATTTCTTGATACGTACATTATTTTTCACGTGTGAGTTTCCAAAAATCCGAAGAAAAAAATCCGTGTGCAACTCCTAGACGACCTGGACGCCAGCCCAGCAGCCAACCGCCAGCCGACAAACCCACCACCTCGCCAGCCGACCACAACAGACAGGATGGAAGCCGATACATCTGATACAGAGGGCTACATCAAAGTAAGTAAACGCAACAGAAAAAATAAACGTAGAATAGTCTCCGACGCAGAATTAGATTCTGACACCCCGCTAACCAACGTGCCCTCTCAAAAGCCCCCCAAAACCCGGAGAAAATCCGAAGCCCCTTCTCCGCCCCCGGTCACACCTGCCCCCAACAATCCGCAAAACAACAGCAGCAAGACGGCCGCCGTCACTCCCTCCCCCGATCTCACCGCGAACGAACTTCGCTTAAAATCCGAAAAGGTCTCAATGGCCTTATTGAACTTCTTAATGGACCAGGACAACGGTCTCTATCCCGAAGCATCGCAGTTTATCGCCAGTAAACTCGCGAAACTGCAAAGTATCCTTGGAGCGTCCCTCCTCCGCTGCAGTAACCTCGAGGGCCAAATCCACGCCATCACCTCCGAAAATAAAATGCAGCGCAAGACCCTCGAGACAGTCACTGAAAAGTGTCAAGTCTCGAAAGAACCCTCCCGACCCACCACCTACGCCGAAAGAGTCGGAGTCCGCTCCAAAACTGCGGCTCTTTCAAATTTAAAACAGAACCCTCCTAGCGCGATCACGATCCTTCCACAGGATCCCAAGGTCTTCGAATCCAGTGAGAAGACCAAGGAAGCAGTCCTGAAGCTCGTTTCCCCTTCCGAGAACAAATTGCAAATAAAGAGCATCAGGAGGATCCAGGGCAACGGGATCCTAGTCGAGTCCTCTAAAAATTCTGACCTAACCACCCTTCAAGGCAACGCGCAGTTGAAAGCTGCCGGCCTAATAGTAGGAGCCCCGCTAAAGAAAAATCCCAGAATAATATTGTACGACGTCCCGAAACTCGAGAGTGACGAAGCCACACTTAAGGCTATCGTCAACCAGAATCTCGACGGCCCCGAAAAATCTATTTCCCAACAGATCAAACTCGCATTTAAATCAGGCGACAAAAACAGAGATAGATGCAACTGGATTCTAGAAGTGTCTAAACAAGCCCGCGACATCCTCGTCAAGAAAGAGCGAGTCTACGTCGCATGGAATTGTTGCCGCGTCAACGATTACATCGCGGCGACCCGCTGTTACAAGTGCCACAGCTTCGGTCACACGACGAAATACTGCCGCGCCGAGAAAGACATTTGTGGTCATTGCGCCGAGCAAGACCACACTTTCAAAACATGCCCAAACAAGGCCAAACCGTCCTGCTGCCATAATTGCCAGAAAACCGGCAAACCCGCCACCCACTCTGTCACCCACAGCGAATGTCCGGCATACATCGCTGCTATAAATCAGGTCCTCGCTCGCACGGATTATGGTTTATAAACCTAACCACTCCCAATCCATGCCCACCCTTAAAATAGGCCAAGTATCCACTAGACGCAACACAAGTAGCACACGAATCCTAAAAGTAGCACAAATAAACGCCGGAGGTTCTAAGACAGTGACTGACGAACTCAGACAGATAGCGACAAACAAAAAGATAGATATACTCTTGCTTCAGGAGCCCTACAGTAACGCGAACTCCATCCCAGGCTTCGGAATTACTACAAAAATCATAACCGACAAAAAACGCTTTTCAAAAATCTCTACCGCGGACAAAATTAAATCAGCAATAGTTATTTTCAACACCGAAATAGAAGCCCTTAAGATCGCACAAATAAGCAACACCCATTGCACATGCGTAGAAATCTGCACGAAAGACGACAGATTCTACATAATCAACGCGTATCTCCAATTTTGCGAAAACATAGACTCATACTTAGCCCACCTAGATAAAGCAATTACAACTCTCAAGGGGCATAAAATAATAATTAGCTTAGATTCAAACGCGAACTCCCCCCTCTGGTTCAGCAAACGCACAGATCCTCGAGGAGAGACAATGGAAGATTTCATCTCCCAACACAGACTCTTCGTAGTTAATAAGCCTTCCGCAACCTTCACATTCAACACACCTAGAGGAACTTCTAACATTGATCTCACTCTAGCGTGTGCAAACTCATTCGACAAAATCAGGTGTTGGTCGGTACATGACAGTACGACCACGAGCGACCACAGTCTAATAACCTATTCCATCCAACTATTCCACACTTCTAGCCGACCAGTCAGAACCAATAGGTTCAACGTTAAAAAAGCAGACTGGGACAAATTTCACCACTGTCTCTCCAACAAAACTACAAACGACCCGCCCCCCTTAGAAACCTCAACTCCAGAATCACTCGCCGCGAAAATAGAAAATAAAATCATAACAGCAGCAGAACAATCCATCCCGCAAAAAACACGCTTCCCGAAATCCGTCCCTTGGTGGACTCCGCAACTAAGCAAACTTAGAAAAGAGGTCACTGAGGCAAGACGTATCTATCAAAGAACAAAAACGAAATCGGTAAGGCAATCCTTAGGAGAGTCTTATCGAACCCTCCGAAATAAATATATATCAAAAATTAGATCCGCGAAACTTAAAAGCTGGAGAAACTTCGTCTCCAAGGAAGGAAACGAAAACGCATGGGGAATAACATACAAAATAGCAAACAAAAAACTAAAAGCAGACAAAGTATGCGAAAGTATACAAATACAAGGTGAACAAACAATCACACTACGCGACACAATAGACAAACTCTTAGCCCACCTAGTTCCAGACGATAACACGACCAACGAAACAAACAGACAAATTAACATCCGACTGGAGACGTCGTCACCTCCAGCCACGGAAAATTCTCCCCCATTCTTAAAAACAGACATAGCCACAATAGTAAAATCCCTTAAACCGAATAAAGCCCCCGGACACGACCGACTAGAAAACGTAATCGTTAAGCGGGCCTGGACTACCCTACATGGGGAAATCACAGGACTGTTTA
>NW_027476301.1:242500-270000 GCF_051020955.1 Megalopta genalis
CAGAGAGTGTTTGGTTGTGTTGCAGGAGTCAAACTGAATGATTTGATGCATAAAGTTTAATTAAACTCCCATTACTTTGCCGGGAAACATCGATTATTCCGATCTAGAAAGAGACAGAGACAGTCGATCCGCGTTATGTTAAATATTTCAAGGTTCCCGATTCCACAAAATTATAAAAAGTATACGGCTGTGTAGCGGGGATCAAAACGAGTAATTTCATGTATAAAGTTTAATTAATCTCCCAATAGTTTGCCGGGAAACATCGATTATTCCGATCTAGAAAGAGACAGAGATAGTCGATCCGCGTTATGTTAAATATTGCAAGGTTCCCGATTCCACAAAATTATAAAAAGTATACGGCTGTGTAGCGGGGATCAAAACGAGTAATTTCATGTATAAAGTTTAATTAAACTCCCAATAGTTTGCCGGGAAACATCGATTCTTCCGATCTAGAAAGAGACAGAGACAGACGATCCGCGTTATGTTAAATATTTCAAGGTTCCCGATTCCACAAAATTATAAAAAGTATACGGCTGTGTAGCGGGGATCAAAACGAGTAATTTCATGTATAAAGTTTAATTAATCTCTCAATAGTTTGCCGGGAAACATCGATTATTCCGATCTAGAAAGAGACAGAGACAGACGATCCGCGTTATGTTAAATATTTCAAGGTTCCCGATTCCACAAAATTATAAAAAGTATACGGCTGTGTAGCGGGGATCAAAACGAGTAATTTCATGTATAAAGTTTAATTAAACTCCCAATAGTTTGCCGGGAAACATCGATTCTTCCGATCTAGAAAGAGACAGAGACAGACGATCCGCGTTATGTTAAATATTTCAAGGTTCCCGATTCCACAAAATTATAAAAAGTATACGGCTGTGTAGCGGGGATCAAAACGAGTAATTTCATGTATATTGTTTAATTAATCTCCCAATAGTTTGCCGGGAAACAACGATTATTCCGATCTAGAAAGAGACAGAGACAGACGATCCGCGTTATGTTAAATATTTCAAGGTTCCCGATTCCACAAAATTATAAAAAGTATACGGCTGTGTAGCGGGGATCAAAACGAGTAATTTCATGTATAAAGTTTAATTAATCTCCCAATAGTTTGCCGGGAAACATCGATTATTCCGATCTAGAAAGAGACAGAGATAGTCGATCCGCGTTATGTTAAATATTGCAAGGTTCCCGATTCCACAAAATTATAAAAAGTATACGGCTGTGTAGCGGGGATCAAAACGAGTAATTTCATGTATAAAGTTTAATTAAACTCCCAATAGTTTGCCGGGAAACATCGATTCTTCCGATCTAGAAAGAGACAGAGACAGACGATCCGCGTTATGTTAAATATTTCAAGGTTCCCGATTCCACAAAATTATAAAAAGTATACGGCTGTGTAGCGGGGATCAAAACGAGTAATTTCATGTATAAAGTTTAATTAAACTCCCAATAGTTTGCCGGGAAACATCGATTCTTCCGATCTAGAAAGAGACAGAGACAGACGATCCGCGTTATGTTAAATATTTCAAGGTTCCCGATTCCACAAAATTATAAAAAGTATACGGCTGTGTAGCGGGGATCAAAACGAGTAATTTCATGTATAAAGTTTAATTAAACTCCCAATAGTTTGCCGGGAAACATCGATTCTTCCGATCTAGAAAGAGACAGAGACAGACGATCCGCGTTATGTTAAATATTTCAAGGTTCCCGATTCCACAAAATTATAAAAAGTATACGGCTGTGTAGCGGGGATCAAAACGAGTAATTTCATGTATAAAGTTTAATTAATCTCCCAATAGTTTGCCGGGAAACATCGATTCTCCCGATCTAGAAAGAGACAGAGACAGACGATCCGCGTTATGTTAAATATTTCAAGGTTCCCGATTCCACAAAATTATAAAAAGTATACGGCTGTGTAGCGGGGATCAAAACGAGTAATTTCATGTATAAAGTTTAATTAAACTCCCAATAGTTTGCCGGGAAACATCGATTCTTCCGATCTAGAAAGAGACAGAGACAGACGATCCGCGTTATGTTAAATATTTCAAGGTTCCCGATTCCACAAAATTATAAAAAGTATACGGCTGTGTAGCAGGGATCAGAACGCGTAATTTCATGTATAAAGTTTAATTAAACTCCCAATAGTTTGTCGGGAAACATCGATAGTTCGATCGCGCGAGAGAGACAGAGAAACGAACAGTCTTTTTTTCGATTTACGGCTAAAATAAATTTTTCTAATTTTTTTCAATAACATATTCCTGCTAAAATAACTTTTTTACATAGGGATTAAGCATTTAGAACGATACATTGTTTAAAATAAGGGCACTTTACTCTTGACATTTTACGGTTTTTTCAATTTTCTGAAAAATCCTATCATTAGATTTTTTTAAAAATACGATATTCTTGCTTAACTAACGTTTCTACATAGGGATTAAGCATTTAGAACGAAATCTAATGTCAGAAAATGGCACTTTACTCTTGACATTTTACGGTTTTTTCAATTTTCTGGGAAATCCTATCATTAGATTTTTTTAAAAATACGATATTCTTGCTTAACTAACGTTTTTACATAGGGATTAAGCATTTAGAACGAAATCTAATGTAGGAAAATGGTACTTTACTCTTGATCGGTACGTTGGGACTTTGAAAATATTCGGGCGTTCCAATCGCTCGTCTGTTGCATCATAGCGCGTCTCGGCGCAATCGACCGATTCGCTCGATCCATTATTTTCGATTTACGGCTAAAATAAATTTTTCTCATTTTATTCAATAACATATTCCTGCTTAAATAACTTTTTTACATAGGGATTAAGCATTTAGAACGATACATTGTTTAAAATAAGGGCACTTTACTCTTGATATTTTACGGTTTTTTCAATTTTCTGAAAAATCCTATCATTAGATTTTTTTTAAAAATACGATATTCTTGCTTAACTAACGTTTCTACATAGGGATTAAGCATTTAGAACGAAATCTAATGTCAGAAAATGGCACTTTACTCTTGACATTTTTCGGTTTTTTCAATTTTCTGGGAAATCCTATCATTAGATTTTTTTAAAAATACGATATTCTTGCTTAACTAACGTTTTTACATAGGGATTAAGCATTTAGAACGAAATCTAATGTAGGAAAATGGTACTTTACTCTTGATCGGTACGTTGGGACTTTGAAAATATTCGGGCGTTCCAATCGCTCGTCTGTTGCATCATAGCGCGTCTCGGCGCAATCGACCGATTCGCTCGATCCATTATTTTCGATTTACGGCTAAAATAAATTTTTCTCATTTTATTCAATAACATATTCTTGCTTAAATAACTTTTTTACATAGGGATTAAGCATTTAGAACGATACATTGTTTAAAATAAGGGCACTTTACTCTTGACATTTTACGGTTTTTTCAATTTTCTGAAAAATCCTATCATTAGATTTTTTTAAGAATACGATATTCTTGCTTAACTAACGTTTCTACATAGGGATTAAGCATTTAGAACGAAATCTAATGTCAGAAAATGGCACTTTACTCTTGACATTTTTCGGTTTTTTCAATTTTCTGGAAAATCCTATCATTAGATTTTTTTAAAAATACGATATTCTTGCTTAACTAACGTTTTTACATAGGGATTAAGTATTTAGAACGAAATCTAATGTAGGAAAATGGTACTTTACTCTTGATCGGTACGTTGGGACTTTGAAAATATTCGGGCGTACGCGGCGCGCTCGGCGCTTCGAACAGCTCCGGTGTCCCCATTATTTTCGATTTACGGCTAAAATAAATTTTTCTAATTTTTTTCAATAACATATTCCTGCTAAAATAACTTTTTTACATAGGGATTAAGCATTTAGAACGATACATTGTTTAAAATAAGGGCACTTTACTCTTGACATTTTACGGTTTTTTCAATTTTCTGAAAAATCCTATCATTAGATTTTTTTAAAAATACGATATTCTTGCTTAACTAACGTTTCTACATAGGGATTAAGCATTTAGAACGAAATCTAATGTCAGAAAATGGCACTTTACTCTTGACATTTTTCGGTTTTTTCAATTTTCTGGAAAATCCTATCATTAGATTTTTTTAAAAATACGATATTCTTGCTTAACTAACGTTTTTACATAGGGATTAAGCATTTAGAACGAAATCTAATGTAGGAAAATGGTACTTTACTCTTGATCGGTACGTTGGGACTTTGAAAATATTCGGGCGTTCCAATCGCTCGTCTGTTGCATCATAGCGCGTCTCGGCGCAATCGACCGATTCGCTCGATCCATTATTTTCGATTTACGGCTAAAATAAATTTTTCTCATTTTATTCAATAACATATTCCTGCTTAAATAACTTTTTTACATAGGGATTAAGCATTTAGAACGATACATTGTTTAAAGTAAGGGCACTTTACTCTTGACATTTTACGGTTTTTTCAATTTTCTGAAAAATCCTATCATTAGATTTTTTTAAAAATACGATATTCTTGCTTAACTAACGTTTCTACATAGGGATTAAGCATTTAGAACGAAATCTAATGTCAGAAAATGGCACTTTACTCTTGACATTTTTCGGTTTTTTCAATTTTCTGGAAAATCCTATCATTAGATTTTTTTAAAAATACGATATTCTTGCTTAACTAACGTTTTTACATAGGGATTAAGCATTTAGAACGAAATCTAATGTAGGAAAATGGTACTTTACTCTTGATCGGTACGTTGGGACTTTGAAAATATTCGGGCGTTCCAATCGCTCGTCTGTTGCATCATAGCGCGTCTCGGCGCAATCGACCGATTCGCTCGATCCATTATTTTCGATTTACGGCTAAAATAAATTTTTCTAATTTTTTTCAATAACATATTCCTGCTTAAATAACTTTTTTACATAGGGATTAAGCATTTAGAACGATACATTGTTTAAAGTAAGGGCACTTTACTCTTGACATTTTACGGTTTTTTCAATTTTCTGAAAAATCCTATCATTAGATTTTTTTAAAAATACGATATTCTTGCTTAACTAACGTTTCTACATAGGGATTAAGCATTTAGAACGAAATCTAATGTCAGAAAATGGCACTTTACTCTTGACATTTTTCGGTTTTTTCAATTTTCTGGAAAATCCTATCATTAGATTTTTTTAAAAATACGATATTCTTGCTTAACTAACGTTTTTACATAGGGATTAAGCATTTAGAACGAAATCTAATGTAGGAAAATGGTACTTTACTCTTGATCGGTACGTTGGGACTTTGAAAATATTCGGGCGTACGCGGCGCGCTCGGCGCTTCGAACAGCTCCGGTGTCCCCATTATTTTCGATTTACGGCTAAAATAAATTTTTCTAATTTTTTTCAATAACATATTCCTGCTAAAATAACTTTTTTACATAGGGATTAAGCATTTAGAACGATACATTGTTTAAAATAAGGGCACTTTACTCTTGACATTTTACGGTTTTTTCAATTTTCTGAAAAATCCTATCATTAGATTTTTTTAAAAATACGATATTCTTGCTTAACTAACGTTTCTACATAGGGATTAAGCATTTAGAACGAAATCTAATGTCAGAAAATGGCACTTTACTCTTGACATTTTTCGGTTTTTTCAATTTTCTGGAAAATCCTATCATTAGATTTTTTTAAAAATACGATATTCTTGCTTAACTAACGTTTTTACATAGGGATTAAGCATTTAGAACGAAATCTAATGTAGGAAAATGGTACTTTACTCTTGATCGGTACGATGGGACTTTGAAAATATTCGGGCGTTCCAATCGCTCGTCTGTTGCATCATAGCGCGTCTCGGCGCAATCGACCGATTCGCTCGATCCATTATTTTCGATTTACGGCTAAAATAAATTTTTCTAATTTTTTTCAATAACATATTCCTGCTTAAATAACTTTTTTACATAGGGATTAAGCATTTAGAACGATACATTGTTTAAAGTAAGGGCACTTTACTCTTGACATTTTACGGTTTTTTCAATTTTCTGAAAAATCCTATCATTAGATTTTTTTAAAAATACGATATTCTTGCTTAACTAACGTTTCTACATAGGGATTAAGCATTTAGAACGAAATCTAATGTCAGAAAATGGCACTTTACTCTTGACATTTTTCGGTTTTTTCAATTTTCTGGAAAATCCTATCATTAGATTTTTTTAAAAATACGATATTCTTGCTTAACTAACGTTTTTACATAGGGATTAAGCATTTAGAACGGAATCTAATGTAGGAAAATGGTACTTTACTCTTGATCGGTACGTTGGGACTTTGAAAATATTCGGGCGTACGCGACGCGCTCGGCGCTTCGAACAGCTCCGGTGTCCCCATTATTTTCGATTTACGGCTAAAATAAATTTTTCTAATTTTTTTCAATAACATATTCCTGCTAAAATAACTTTTTTACATAGGGATTAAGCATTTAGAACGATACATTGTTTAAAATAAGGGCACTTTACTCTTGACATTTTACGGTTTTTTCAATTTTCTGAAAAATCCTATCATTAGATTTTTTTAAAAATACGATATTCTTGCTTAACTAACGTTTCTACATAGGGATTAAGCATTTAGAACGAAATCTAATGTCAGAAAATGGCACTTTACTCTTGACATTTTTCGGTTTTTTCAATTTTCTGGAAAATCCTATCATTAGATTTTTTTAAAAATACGATATTCTTGCTTAACTAACGTTTTTACATAGGGATTAAGCATTTAGAACGAAATCTAATGTAGGAAAATGGTACTTTACTCTTGATCGGTACGTTGGGACTTTGAAAATATTCGGGCGTTCCAATCGCTCGTCTGTTGCATCATAGCGCGTCTCGGCGCAATCGACCGATTCGCTCGATCCATTATTTTCGATTTACGGCTAAAATAAATTTTTCTAATTTTTTTCAATAACATATTCCTGCTTAAATAACTTTTTTACATAGGGATTAAGCATTTAGAACGATACATTGTTTAAAGTAAGGGCACTTTACTCTTGACATTTTACGGTTTTTTCAATTTTCTGAAAAATCCTATCATTAGATTTTTTTAAAAATACGATATTCTTGCTTAACTAACGTTTCTACATAGGGATTAAGCATTTAGAACGAAATCTAATGTCAGAAAATGGCACTTTACTCTTGACATTTTTCGGTTTTTTCAATTTTCTGGAAAATCCTATCATTAGATTTTTTTAAAAATACGATATTCTTGCTTAACTAACGTTTTTACATAGGGATTAAGCATTTAGAACGAAATCTAATGTAGGAAAATGGTACTTTACTCTTGATCGGTACGATGGGACTTTGAAAATATTCGGGCGTTCCAATCGCTCGTCTGTTGCATCATAGCGCGTCTCGGCGCAATCGACCGATTCGCTCGATCCATTATTTTCGATTTACGGCTAAAATAAATTTTTCTAATTTTTTTCAATAACATATTCCTGCTTAAATAACTTTTTTACATAGGGATTAAGCATTTAGAACGATACATTGTTTAAAGTAAGGGCACTTTACTCTTGACATTTTACGGTTTTTTCAATTTTCTGAAAAATCCTATCATTAGATTTTTTTAAAAATACGATATTCTTGCTTAACTAACGTTTCTACATAGGGATTAAGCATTTAGAACGAAATCTAATGTCAGAAAATGGCACTTTACTCTTGACATTTTTCGGTTTTTTCAATTTTCTGGAAAATCCTATCATTAGATTTTTTTAAAAATACGATATTCTTGCTTAACTAACGTTTTTACATAGGGATTAAGCATTTAGAACGGAATCTAATGTAGGAAAATGGTACTTTACTCTTGATCGGTACGTTGGGACTTTGAAAATATTCGGGCGTACGCGACGCGCTCGGCGCTTCGAACAGCTCCGGTGTCCCCATTATTTTCGATTTACGGCTAAAATAAATTTTTCTAATTTTTTTCAATAACATATTCCTGCTAAAATAACTTTTTTACATAGGGATTAAGCATTTAGAACGATACATTGTTTAAAATAAGGGCACTTTACTCTTGACATTTTACGGTTTTTTCAATTTTCTGAAAAATCCTATCATTAGATTTTTTTAAAAATACGATATTCTTGCTTAACTAACGTTTCTACATAGGGATTAAGCATTTAGAACGAAATCTAATGTCAGAAAATGGCACTTTACTCTTGACATTTTTCGGTTTTTTCAATTTTCTGGAAAATCCTATCATTAGATTTTTTTAAAAATACGATATTCTTGCTTAACTAACGTTTTTACATAGGGATTAAGCATTTAGAACGAAATCTAATGTAGGAAAATGGTACTTTTCTCTTGATCGGTACGTTGGGACTTTGAAAATATTCGGGCGTTCCAATCGCTCGTCTGTTGCATCATAGCGCGTCTCGGCGCAATCGACCGATTCGCTCGATCCATTATTTTCGATTTACGGCTAAAATAAATTTTTCTAATTTTTTTCAATAACATATTCCTGCTTAAATAACTTTTTTACATAGGGATTAAGCATTTAGAACGATACATTGTTTAAAGTAAGGGCACTTTACTCTTGACATTTTACGGTTTTTTCACTTTTCTGAAGAATCCTATCATTAGATTTTTTTAAAAATACGATATTCTTGCTTAACTAACGTTTCTACATAGGGATTAAGCATTTAGAACGAAATCTAATGTCAGAAAATGGCACTTTACTCTTGACATTTTTCGGTTTTTTCAATTTTCTGGAAAATCCTATCATTAGATTTTTTTAAAAATACGATATTCTTGCTTAACTAACGTTTTTACATAGGGATTAAGCATTTAGAACGGAATCTAATGTAGGAAAATGGTACTTTACTCTTGATCGGTACGTTGGGACTTTGAAAATATTCGGGCGTACGCGACGCGCTCGGCGCTTCGAACAGCTCCGGTGTCCCCATTATTTTCGATTTACGGCTAAAATAAATTTTTCTAATTTTTTTCAATAACATATTCCTGCTAAAATAACTTTTTTACATAGGGATTAAGCATTTAGAACGATACATTGTTTAAAATAAGGGCACTTTACTCTTGACATTTTACGGTTTTTTCAATTTTCTGAAAAATCCTATCATTAGATTTTTTTAAAAATACGATATTCTTGCTTAACTAACGTTTCTACATAGGGATTAAGCATTTAGAACGAAATCTAATGTCAGAAAATGGCACTTTACTCTTGACATTTTTCGGTTTTTTCAATTTTCTGGAAAATCCTATCATTAGATTTTTTTAAAAATACGATATTCTTGCTTAACTAACGTTTTTACATAGGGATTAAGCATTTAGAACGAAATCTAATGTAGGAAAATGGTACTTTACTCTTGATCGGTACGTTGGGACTTTGAAAATATTCGGGCGTTCCAATCGCTCGTCTGTTGCATCATAGCGCGTCTCGGCGCAATCGACCGATTCGCTCGATCCATTATTTTCGATTTACGGCTAAAATAAATTTTTCTAATTTTTTTCAATAACATATTCCTGCTTAAATAACTTTTTTACATAGGGATTAAGCATTTAGAACGATACATTGTTTAAAGTAAGGGCACTTTACTCTTGACATTTTACGGTTTTTTCAATTTTCTGAAAAATCCTATCATTAGATTTTTTTAAAAATACGATATTCTTGCTTAACTAACGTTTCTACATAGGGATTAAGCATTTAGAACGAAATCTAATGTCAGAAAATGGCACTTTACTCTTGACATTTTTCGGTTTTTTCAATTTTCTGGAAAATCCTATCATTAGATTTTTTTAAAAATACGATATTCTTGCTTAACTAACGTTTTTACATAGGGATTAAGCATTTAGAACGAAATCTAATGTAGGAAAATGGTACTTTACTCTTGATCGGTACGTTGGGACTTTGAAAATATTCGGGCGTTCCAATCGCTCGTCTGTTGCATCATAGCGCGTCTCGGCGCAATCGACCGATTCGCTCGATCCTATATTTTCGATTTACGGCTAAAATAAATTTTTCTAATTTTTTTCAATAACATATTCCTGCTTAAATAACTTTTTTACATAGGGATTAAGCATTTAGAACGATACATTGTTTAAAGTAAGGGCACTTTACTCTTGACATTTTACGGTTTTTTCACTTTTCTGAAGAATCCTATCATTAGATTTTTTTAAAAATACGATATTCTTGCTTAACTAACGTTTCTACATAGGGATTAAGCATTTAGAACGAAATCTAATGTCAGAAAATGGCACTTTACTCTTGACATTTTTCGGTTTTTTCAATTTTCTGGAAAATCCTATCATTAGATTTTTTTAAAAATACGATATTCTTGCTTAACTAACGTTTTTACATAGGGATTAAGCATTTAGAACGGAATCTAATGTAGGAAAATGGTACTTTACTCTTGATCGGTACGTTGGGACTTTGAAAATATTCGGGCGTACGCGACGCGCTCGGCGCTTCGAACAGCTCCGGTGTCCCCATTATTTTCGATTTACGGCTAAAATAAATTTTTCTAATTTTTTTCAATAACATATTCCTGCTTAAATAACTTTTTTACATAGGGATTAAGCATTTAGAACGATACATTGTTTAAAGTAAGGGCACTTTACTCTTGACATTTTACGGTTTTTTCAATTTTCTGAAAAATCCTATCATTAGATTTTTTTAAAAATACGATATTCTTGCTTAACTAACGTTTCTACATAGGGATTAAGCATTTAGAACGAAATCTAATGTCAGAAAATGGCACTTTACTCTTGACATTTTTCGGTTTTTTCAATTTTCTGGAAAATCCTATCATTAGATTTTTTTAAAAATACGATATTCTTGCTTAACTAACGTTTTTACATAGGGATTAAGCATTTAGAACGAAATCTAATGTAGGAAAATGGTACTTTACTCTTGATCGGTACGTTGGGACTTTGAAAATATTCGGGCGTTCCAATCGCTCGTCTGTTGCATCATAGCGCGTCTCGGCGCAATCGACCGATTCGCTCGATCCATTATTTTCGATTTACGGCTAAAATAAATTTTTCTAATTTTTTTCAATAACATATTCCTGCTTAAATAACTTTTTTACATAGGGATTAAGCATTTAGAACGATACATTGTTTAAAGTAAGGGCACTTTACTCTTGACATTTTACGGTTTTTTCAATTTTCTGAAAAATCCTATCATTAGATTTTTTTAAAAATACGATATTCTTGCTTAACTAACGTTTCTACATAGGGATTAAGCATTTAGAACGAAATCTAATGTCAGAAAATGGCACTTTACTCTTGACATTTTTCGGTTTTTTCAATTTTCTGGAAAATCCTATCATTAGATTTTTTTAAAAATACGATATTCTTGCTTAACTAACGTTTTTACATAGGGATTAAGCATTTAGAACGAAATCTAATGTAGGAAAATGGTACTTTACTCTTGATCGGTACGTTGGGACTTTGAAAATATTCGGGCGTTCCAATCGCTCGTCTGTTGCATCATAGCGCGTCTCGGCGCAATCGACCGATTCGCTCGATCCTATATTTTCGATTTACGGCTAAAATAAATTTTTCTAATTTTTTTCAATAACATATTCCTGCTTAAATAACTTTTTTACATAGGGATTAAGCATTTAGAACGATACATTGTTTAAAGTAAGGGCACTTTACTCTTGACATTTTACGGTTTTTTCAATTTTCTGAAAAATCCTATCATTAGATTTTTTTAAAAATACGATATTCTTGCTTAACTAACGTTTCTACATAGGGATTAAGCATTTAGAACGAAATCTAATGTCAGAAAATGGCACTTTACTCTTGACATTTTTCGGTTTTTTCAATTTTCTGGAAAATCCTATCATTAGATTTTTTTAAAAATACGATATTCTTGCTTAACTAACGTTTTTACATAGGGATTAAGCATTTAGAACGAAATCTAATGTAGGAAAATGGTACTTTACTCTTGATCGGTACGTTGGGACTTTGAAAATATTCGGGCGTTCCAATCGCTCGTCTGTTGCATCATAGCGCGTCTCGGCGCAATCGACCGATTCGCTCGATCCATTATTTTCGATTTACGGCTAAAATAAATTTTTCTAATTTTTTTCAATAACATATTCCTGCTTAAATAACTTTTTTACATAGGGATTAAGCATTTAGAACGATACATTGTTTAAAGTAAGGGCACTTTACTCTTGACATTTTACGGTTTTTTCAATTTTCTGAAAAATCCTATCATTAGATTTTTTTAAAAATACGATATTCTTGCTTAACTAACGTTTCTACATAGGGATTAAGCATTTAGAACGAAATCTAATGTCAGAAAATGGCACTTTACTCTTGACATTTTTCGGTTTTTTCAATTTTCTGGAAAATCCTATCATTAGATTTTTTTAAAAATACGATATTCTTGCTTAACTAACGTTTTTACATAGGGATTAAGCATTTAGAACGAAATCTAATGTAGGAAAATGGTACTTTACTCTTGATCGGTACGTTGGGACTTTGAAAATATTCGGGCGTTCCAATCGCTCGTCTGTTGCATCATAGCGCGTCTCGGCGCAATCGACCGATTCGCTCGATCCATTATTTTCGATTTACGGCTAAAATAAATTTTTCTAATTTTTTTCAATAACATATTCCTGCTTAAATAACTTTTTTACATAGGGATTAAGCATTTAGAACGATACATTGTTTAAAGTAAGGGCACTTTACTCTTGACATTTTACGGTTTTTTCACTTTTCTGAAGAATCCTATCATTAGATTTTTTTAAAAATACGATATTCTTGCTTAACTAACGTTTCTACATAGGGATTAAGCATTTAGAACGAAATCTAATGTCAGAAAATGGCACTTTACTCTTGACATTTTTCGGTTTTTTCAATTTTCTGGAAAATCCTATCATTAGATTTTTTTAAAAATACGATATTCTTGCTTAACTAACGTTTTTACATAGGGATTAAGCATTTAGAACGGAATCTAATGTAGGAAAATGGTACTTTACTCTTGATCGGTACGTTGGGACTTTGAAAATATTCGGGCGTACGCGACGCGCTCGGCGCTTCGAACAGCTCCGGTGTCCCCATTATTTTCGATTTACGGCTAAAATAAATTTTTCTAATTTTTTTCAATAACATATTCCTGCTTAAATAACTTTTTTACATAGGGATTAAGCATTTAGAACGATACATTGTTTAAAGTAAGGGCACTTTACTCTTGACATTTTACGGTTTTTTCAATTTTCTGAAAAATCCTATCATTAGATTTTTTTAAAAATACGATATTCTTGCTTAACTAACGTTTCTACATAGGGATTAAGCATTTAGAACGAAATCTAATGTCAGAAAATGGCACTTTACTCTTGACATTTTTCGGTTTTTTCAATTTTCTGGAAAATCCTATCATTAGATTTTTTTAAAAATACGATATTCTTGCTTAACTAACGTTTTTACATAGGGATTAAGCATTTAGAACGAAATCTAATGTAGGAAAATGGTACTTTACTCTTGATCGGTACGTTGGGACTTTGAAAATATTCGGGCGTTCCAATCGCTCGTCTGTTGCATCATAGCGCGTCTCGGCGCAATCGACCGATTCGCTCGATCCATTATTTTCGATTTACGGCTAAAATAAATTTTTCTAATTTTTTTCAATAACATATTCCTGCTTAAATAACTTTTTTACATAGGGATTAAGCATTTAGAACGATACATTGTTTAAAGTAAGGGCACTTTACTCTTGACATTTTACGGTTTTTTCAATTTTCTGAAAAATCCTATCATTAGATTTTTTTAAAAATACGATATTCTTGCTTAACTAACGTTTCTACATAGGGATTAAGCATTTAGAACGAAATCTAATGTCAGAAAATGGCACTTTACTCTTGACATTTTTCGGTTTTTTCAATTTTCTGGAAAATCCTATCATTAGATTTTTTTAAAAATACGATATTCTTGCTTAACTAACGTTTTTACATAGGGATTAAGCATTTAGAACGAAATCTAATGTAGGAAAATGGTACTTTACTCTTGATCGGTACGTTGGGACTTTGAAAATATTCGGGCGTTCCAATCGCTCGTCTGTTGCATCATAGCGCGTCTCGGCGCAATCGACCGATTCGCTCGATCCTATATTTTCGATTTACGGCTAAAATAAATTTTTCTAATTTTTTTCAATAACATATTCCTGCTTAAATAACTTTTTTACATAGGGATTAAGCATTTAGAACGATACATTGTTTAAAGTAAGGGCACTTTACTCTTGACATTTTACGGTTTTTTCAATTTTCTGAAAAATCCTATCATTAGATTTTTTTAAAAATACGATATTCTTGCTTAACTAACGTTTCTACATAGGGATTAAGCATTTAGAACGAAATCTAATGTCAGAAAATGGCACTTTACTCTTGACATTTTTCGGTTTTTTCAATTTTCTGGAAAATCCTATCATTAGATTTTTTTAAAAATACGATATTCTTGCTTAACTAACGTTTTTACATAGGGATTAAGCATTTAGAACGAAATCTAATGTAGGAAAATGGTACTTTACTCTTGATCGGTACGTTGGGACTTTGAAAATATTCGGGCGTTCCAATCGCTCGTCTGTTGCATCATAGCGCGTCTCGGCGCAATCGACCGATTCGCTCGATCCATTATTTTCGATTTACGGCTAAAATAAATTTTTCTAATTTTTTTCAATAACATATTCCTGCTTAAATAACTTTTTTACATAGGGATTAAGCATTTAGAACGATACATTGTTTAAAGTAAGGGCACTTTACTCTTGACATTTTACGGTTTTTTCAATTTTCTGAAAAATCCTATCATTAGATTTTTTTAAAAATACGATATTCTTGCTTAACTAACGTTTCTACATAGGGATTAAGCATTTAGAACGAAATCTAATGTCAGAAAATGGCACTTTACTCTTGACATTTTTCGGTTTTTTCAATTTTCTGGAAAATCCTATCATTAGATTTTTTTAAAAATACGATATTCTTGCTTAACTAACGTTTTTACATAGGGATTAAGCATTTAGAACGAAATCTAATGTAGGAAAATGGTACTTTACTCTTGATCGGTACGTTGGGACTTTGAAAATATTCGGGCGTTCCAATCGCTCGTCTGTTGCATCATAGCGCGTCTCGGCGCAATCGACCGATTCGCTCGATCCATTATTTTCGATTTACGGCTAAAATAAATTTTTCTAATTTTTTTCAATAACATATTCCTGCTTAAATAACTTTTTTACATAGGGATTAAGCATTTAGAACGATACATTGTTTAAAGTAAGGGCACTTTACTCTTGACATTTTACGGTTTTTTCACTTTTCTGAAGAATCCTATCATTAGATTTTTTTAAAAATACGATATTCTTGCTTAACTAACGTTTCTACATAGGGATTAAGCATTTAGAACGAAATCTAATGTCAGAAAATGGCACTTTACTCTTGACATTTTTCGGTTTTTTCAATTTTCTGGAAAATCCTATCATTAGATTTTTTTAAAAATACGATATTCTTGCTTAACTAACGTTTTTACATAGGGATTAAGCATTTAGAACGGAATCTAATGTAGGAAAATGGTACTTTACTCTTGATCGGTACGTTGGGACTTTGAAAATATTCGGGCGTACGCGACGCGCTCGGCGCTTCGAACAGCTCCGGTGTCCCCATTATTTTCGATTTACGGCTAAAATAAATTTTTCTAATTTTTTTCAATAACATATTCCTGCTTAAATAACTTTTTTACATAGGGATTAAGCATTTAGAACGATACATTGTTTAAAGTAAGGGCACTTTACTCTTGACATTTTACGGTTTTTTCAATTTTCTGAAAAATCCTATCATTAGATTTTTTTAAAAATACGATATTCTTGCTTAACTAACGTTTCTACATAGGGATTAAGCATTTAGAACGAAATCTAATGTCAGAAAATGGCACTTTACTCTTGACATTTTTCGGTTTTTTCAATTTTCTGGAAAATCCTATCATTAGATTTTTTTAAAAATACGATATTCTTGCTTAACTAACGTTTTTACATAGGGATTAAGCATTTAGAACGAAATCTAATGTAGGAAAATGGTACTTTACTCTTGATCGGTACGTTGGGACTTTGAAAATATTCGGGCGTTCCAATCGCTCGTCTGTTGCATCATAGCGCGTCTCGGCGCAATCGACCGATTCGCTCGATCCATTATTTTCGATTTACGGCTAAAATAAATTTTTCTAATTTTTTTCAATAACATATTCCTGCTTAAATAACTTTTTTACATAGGGATTAAGCATTTAGAACGATACATTGTTTAAAGTAAGGGCACTTTACTCTTGACATTTTACGGTTTTTTCAATTTTCTGAAAAATCCTATCATTAGATTTTTTTAAAAATACGATATTCTTGCTTAACTAACGTTTCTACATAGGGATTAAGCATTTAGAACGAAATCTAATGTCAGAAAATGGCACTTTACTCTTGACATTTTTCGGTTTTTTCAATTTTCTGGAAAATCCTATCATTAGATTTTTTTAAAAATACGATATTCTTGCTTAACTAACGTTTTTACATAGGGATTAAGCATTTAGAACGAAATCTAATGTAGGAAAATGGTACTTTACTCTTGATCGGTACGTTGGGACTTTGAAAATATTCGGGCGTTCCAATCGCTCGTCTGTTGCATCATAGCGCGTCTCGGCGCAATCGACCGATTCGCTCGATCCTATATTTTCGATTTACGGCTAAAATAAATTTTTCTAATTTTTTTCAATAACATATTCCTGCTTAAATAACTTTTTTACATAGGGATTAAGCATTTAGAACGATACATTGTTTAAAGTAAGGGCACTTTACTCTTGACATTTTACGGTTTTTTCAATTTTCTGAAAAATCCTATCATTAGATTTTTTTAAAAATACGATATTCTTGCTTAACTAACGTTTCTACATAGGGATTAAGCATTTAGAACGAAATCTAATGTCAGAAAATGGCACTTTACTCTTGACATTTTTCGGTTTTTTCAATTTTCTGGAAAATCCTATCATTAGATTTTTTTAAAAATACGATATTCTTGCTTAACTAACGTTTTTACATAGGGATTAAGCATTTAGAACGAAATCTAATGTAGGAAAATGGTACTTTACTCTTGATCGGTACGTTGGGACTTTGAAAATATTCGGGCGTTCCAATCGCTCGTCTGTTGCATCATAGCGCGTCTCGGCGCAATCGACCGATTCGCTCGATCCATTATTTTCGATTTACGGCTAAAATAAATTTTTCTAATTTTTTTCAATAACATATTCCTGCTTAAATAACTTTTTTACATAGGGATTAAGCATTTAGAACGATACATTGTTTAAAGTAAGGGCACTTTACTCTTGACATTTTACGGTTTTTTCAATTTTCTGAAAAATCCTATCATTAGATTTTTTTAAAAATACGATATTCTTGCTTAACTAACGTTTCTACATAGGGATTAAGCATTTAGAACGAAATCTAATGTCAGAAAATGGCACTTTACTCTTGACATTTTTCGGTTTTTTCAATTTTCTGGAAAATCCTATCATTAGATTTTTTTAAAAATACGATATTCTTGCTTAACTAACGTTTTTACATAGGGATTAAGCATTTAGAACGAAATCTAATGTAGGAAAATGGTACTTTACTCTTGATCGGTACGTTGGGACTTTGAAAATATTCGGGCGTACGCGGCGCGCTCGGCGCTTCGAACAGCTCCGGTGTCCCCATTATTTTCGATTTACGGCTAAAATAAATTTTTCTAATTTTTTTCAATAACATATTCCTGCTAAAATAACTTTTTTACATAGGGATTAAGCATTTAGAACGATACATTGTTTAAAATAAGGGCACTTTACTCTTGACATTTTACGGTTTTTTCAATTTTCTGAAAAATCCTATCATTAGATTTTTTTAAAAATACGATATTCTTGCTTAACTAACGTTTCTACATAGGGATTAAGCATTTAGAACGAAATCTAATGTCAGAAAATGGCACTTTACTCTTGACATTTTTCGGTTTTTTCAATTTTCTGGAAAATCCTATCATTAGATTTTTTTAAAAATACGATATTCTTGCTTAACTAACGTTTTTACATAGGGATTAAGCATTTAGAACGAAATCTAATGTAGGAAAATGGTACTTTACTCTTGATCGGTACGATGGGACTTTGAAAATATTCGGGCGTTCCAATCGCTCGTCTGTTGCATCATCGCGCGTCTCGGCGCAATCGACCGATTCGCTCGATCCATTATTTTCGATTTACGGCTAAAATAAATTTTTCTAATTTTTTTCAATAACATATTCCTGCTTAAATAACTTTTTTACATAGGGATTAAGCATTTAGAACGATACATTGTTTAAAGTAAGGGCACTTTACTCTTGACATTTTACGGTTTTTTCAATTTTCTGAAAAATCCTATCATTAGATTTTTTTAAAAATACGATATTCTTGCTTAACTAACGTTTCTACATAGGGATTAAGCATTTAGAACGAAATCTAATGTCAGAAAATGGCACTTTACTCTTGACATTTTTCGGTTTTTTCAATTTTCTGGAAAATCCTATCATTAGATTTTTTTAAAAATACGATATTCTTGCTTAACTAACGTTTTTACATAGGGATTAAGCATTTAGAACGAAATCTAATGTAGGAAAATGGTACTTTACTCTTGATCGTTACGTTGGGACTTTGAAAATATTCGGGCGTTCCAATCGCTCGTCTGTTGCATCATAGCGCGTCTCGGCGCAATCGACCGATTCGCTCGATCCTATATTTTCGATTTACGGCTAAAATAAATTTTTCTAATTTTTTTCAATAACATATTCCTGCTTAAATAACTTTTTTACATAGGGATTAAGCATTTAGAACGATACATTGTTTAAAGTAAGGGCACTTTACTCTTGACATTTTACGGTTTTTTCAATTTTCTGAAAAATCCTATCATTAGATTTTTTTAAAAATACGATATTCTTGCTTAACTAACGTTTCTACATAGGGATTAAGCATTTAGAACGAAATCTAATGTCAGAAAATGGCACTTTACTCTTGACATTTTTCGGTTTTTTCAATTTTCTGGAAAATCCTATCATTAGATTTTTTTAAAAATACGATATTCTTGCTTAACTAACGTTTTTACATAGGGATTAAGCATTTAGAACGAAATCTAATGTAGGAAAATGGTACTTTACTCTTGATCGGTACGTTGGGACTTTGAAAATATTCGGGCGTTCCAATCGCTCGTCTGTTGCATCATAGCGCGTCTCGGCGCAATCGACCGATTCGCTCGATCCATTATTTTCGATTTACGGCTAAAATAAATTTTTCTAATTTTTTTCAATAACATATTCCTGCTTAAATAACTTTTTTACATAGGGATTAAGCATTTAGAACGATACATTGTTTAAAGTAAGGGCACTTTACTCTTGACATTTTACGGTTTTTTCAATTTTCTGAAAAATCCTATCATTAGATTTTTTTAAAAATACGATATTCTTGCTTAACTAACGTTTCTACATAGGGATTAAGCATTTAGAACGAAATCTAATGTCAGAAAATGGCACTTTACTCTTGACATTTTTCGGTTTTTTCAATTTTCTGGAAAATCCTATCATTAGATTTTTTTAAAAATACGATATTCTTGCTTAACTAACGTTTTTACATAGGGATTAAGCATTTAGAACGAAATCTAATGTAGGAAAATGGTACTTTACTCTTGATCGGTACGTTGGGACTTTGAAAATATTCGGGCGTACGCGGCGCGCTCGGCGCTTCGAACAGCTCCGGTGTCCCCATTATTTTCGATTTACGGCTAAAATAAATTTTTCTAATTTTTTTCAATAACATATTCCTGCTAAAATAACTTTTTTACATAGGGATTAAGCATTTAGAACGATACATTGTTTAAAATAAGGGCACTTTACTCTTGACATTTTACGGTTTTTTCAATTTTCTGAAAAATCCTATCATTAGATTTTTTTAAAAATACGATATTCTTGCTTAACTAACGTTTCTACATAGGGATTAAGCATTTAGAACGAAATCTAATGTCAGAAAATGGCACTTTACTCTTGACATTTTTCGGTTTTTTCAATTTTCTGGAAAATCCTATCATTAGATTTTTTTAAAAATACGATATTCTTGCTTAACTAACGTTTTTACATAGGGATTAAGCATTTAGAACGAAATCTAATGTAGGAAAATGGTACTTTACTCTTGATCGGTACGATGGGACTTTGAAAATATTCGGGCGTTCCAATCGCTCGTCTGTTGCATCATCGCGCGTCTCGGCGCAATCGACCGATTCGCTCGATCCATTATTTTCGATTTACGGCTAAAATAAATTTTTCTAATTTTTTTCAATAACATATTCCTGCTTAAATAACTTTTTTACATAGGGATTAAGCATTTAGAACGATACATTGTTTAAAGTAAGGGCACTTTACTCTTGACATTTTACGGTTTTTTCAATTTTCTGAAAAATCCTATCATTAGATTTTTTTAAAAATACGATATTCTTGCTTAACTAACGTTTCTACATAGGGATTAAGCATTTAGAACGAAATCTAATGTCAGAAAATGGCACTTTACTCTTGACATTTTTCGGTTTTTTCAATTTTCTGGAAAATCCTATCATTAGATTTTTTTAAAAATACGATATTCTTGCTTAACTAACGTTTTTACATAGGGATTAAGCATTTAGAACGGAATCTAATGTAGGAAAATGGTACTTTACTCTTGATCGGTACGTTGGGACTTTGAAAATATTCGGGCGTACGCGACGCGCTCGGCGCTTCGAACAGCTCCGGTGTCCCCATTATTTTCGATTTACGGCTAAAATAAATTTTTCTAATTTTTTTCAATAACATATTCCTGCTAAAATAACTTTTTTACATAGGGATTAAGCATTTAGAACGATACATTGTTTAAAATAAGGGCACTTTACTCTTGACATTTTACGGTTTTTTCAATTTTCTGAAAAATCCTATCATTAGATTTTTTTAAAAATACGATATTCTTGCTTAACTAACGTTTCTACATAGGGATTAAGCATTTAGAACGAAATCTAATGTCAGAAAATGGCACTTTACTCTTGACATTTTTCGGTTTTTTCAATTTTCTGGAAAATCCTATCATTAGATTTTTTTAAAAATACGATATTCTTGCTTAACTAACGTTTTTACATAGGGATTAAGCATTTAGAACGAAATCTAATGTAGGAAAATGGTACTTTACTCTTGATCGGTACGTTGGGACTTTGAAAATATTCGGGCGTTCCAATCGCTCGTCTGTTGCATCATAGCGCGTCTCGGCGCAATCGACCGATTCGCTCGATCCATTATTTTCGATTTACGGCTAAAATAAATTTTTCTAATTTTTTTCAATAACATATTCCTGCTTAAATAACTTTTTTACATAGGGATTAAGCATTTAGAACGATACATTGTTTAAAGTAAGGGCACTTTACTCTTGACATTTTACGGTTTTTTCAATTTTCTGAAAAATCCTATCATTAGATTTTTTTAAAAATACGATATTCTTGCTTAACTAACGTTTCTACATAGGGATTAAGCATTTAGAACGAAATCTAATGTCAGAAAATGGCACTTTACTCTTGACATTTTTCGGTTTTTTCAATTTTCTGGAAAATCCTATCATTAGATTTTTTTAAAAATACGATATTCTTGCTTAACTAACGTTTTTACATAGGGATTAAGCATTTAGAACGAAATCTAATGTAGGAAAATGGTACTTTACTCTTGATCGGTACGATGGGACTTTGAAAATATTCGGGCGTTCCAATCGCTCGTCTGTTGCATCATAGCGCGTCTCGGCGCAATCGACCGATTCGCTCGATCCATTATTTTCGATTTACGGCTAAAATAAATTTTTCTAATTTTTTTCAATAACATATTCCTGCTTAAATAACTTTTTTACATAGGGATTAAGCATTTAGAACGATACATTGTTTAAAGTAAGGGCACTTTACTCTTGACATTTTACGGTTTTTTCAATTTTCTGAAAAATCCTATCATTAGATTTTTTTAAAAATACGATATTCTTGCTTAACTAACGTTTCTACATAGGGATTAAGCATTTAGAACGAAATCTAATGTCAGAAAATGGCACTTTACTCTTGACATTTTTCGGTTTTTTCAATTTTCTGGAAAATCCTATCATTAGATTTTTTTAAAAATACGATATTCTTGCTTAACTAACGTTTTTACATAGGGATTAAGCATTTAGAACGGAATCTAATGTAGGAAAATGGTACTTTACTCTTGATCGGTACGTTGGGACTTTGAAAATATTCGGGCGTACGCGACGCGCTCGGCGCTTCGAACAGCTCCGGTGTCCCCATTATTTTCGATTTACGGCTAAAATAAATTTTTCTAATTTTTTTCAATAACATATTCCTGCTTAAATAACTTTTTTACATAGGGATTAAGCATTTAGAACGATACATTGTTTAAAGTAAGGGCACTTTACTCTTGACATTTTACGGTTTTTTCACTTTTCTGAAGAATCCTATCATTAGATTTTTTTAAAAATACGATATTCTTGCTTAACTAACGTTTCTACATAGGGATTAAGCATTTAGAACGAAATCTAATGTCAGAAAATGGCACTTTACTCTTGACATTTTTCGGTTTTTTCAATTTTCTGGAAAATCCTATCATTAGATTTTTTTAAAAATACGATATTCTTGCTTAACTAACGTTTTTACATAGGGATTAAGCATTTAGAACGGAATCTAATGTAGGAAAATGGTACTTTACTCTTGATCGGTACGTTGGGACTTTGAAAATATTCGGGCGTACGCGACGCGCTCGGCGCTTCGAACAGCTCCGGTGTCCCCATTATTTTCGATTTACGGCTAAAATAAATTTTTCTAATTTTTTTCAATAACATATTCCTGCTAAAATAACTTTTTTACATAGGGATTAAGCATTTAGAACGATACATTGTTTAAAATAAGGGCACTTTACTCTTGACATTTTACGGTTTTTTCAATTTTCTGAAAAATCCTATCATTAGATTTTTTTAAAAATACGATATTCTTGCTTAACTAACGTTTCTACATAGGGATTAAGCATTTAGAACGAAATCTAATGTCAGAAAATGGCACTTTACTCTTGACATTTTTCGGTTTTTTCAATTTTCTGGAAAATCCTATCATTAGATTTTTTTAAAAATACGATATTCTTGCTTAACTAACGTTTTTACATAGGGATTAAGCATTTAGAACGAAATCTAATGTAGGAAAATGGTACTTTACTCTTGATCGGTACGTTGGGACTTTGAAAATATTCGGGCGTTCCAATCGCTCGTCTGTTGCATCATAGCGCGTCTCGGCGCAATCGACCGATTCGCTCGATCCATTATTTTCGATTTACGGCTAAAATAAATTTTTCTAATTTTTTTCAATAACATATTCCTGCTTAAATAACTTTTTTACATAGGGATTAAGCATTTAGAACGATACATTGTTTAAAGTAAGGGCACTTTACTCTTGACATTTTACGGTTTTTTCAATTTTCTGAAAAATCCTATCATTAGATTTTTTTAAAAATACGATATTCTTGCTTAACTAACGTTTCTACATAGGGATTAAGCATTTAGAACGAAATCTAATGTCAGAAAATGGCACTTTACTCTTGACATTTTTCGGTTTTTTCAATTTTCTGGAAAATCCTATCATTAGATTTTTTTAAAAATACGATATTCTTGCTTAACTAACGTTTTTACATAGGGATTAAGCATTTAGAACGAAATCTAATGTAGGAAAATGGTACTTTACTCTTGATCGGTACGTTGGGACTTTGAAAATATTCGGGCGTTCCAATCGCTCGTCTGTTGCATCATAGCGCGTCTCGGCGCAATCGACCGATTCGCTCGATCCATTATTTTCGATTTACGGCTAAAATAAATTTTTCTAATTTTTTTCAATAACATATTCCTGCTTAAATAACTTTTTTACATAGGGATTAAGCATTTAGAACGATACATTGTTTAAAGTAAGGGCACTTTACTCTTGACATTTTACGGTTTTTTCACTTTTCTGAAGAATCCTATCATTAGATTTTTTTAAAAATACGATATTCTTGCTTAACTAACGTTTCTACATAGGGATTAAGCATTTAGAACGAAATCTAATGTCAGAAAATGGCACTTTACTCTTGACATTTTTCGGTTTTTTCAATTTTCTGGAAAATCCTATCATTAGATTTTTTTAAAAATACGATATTCTTGCTTAACTAACGTTTTTACATAGGGATTAAGCATTTAGAACGGAATCTAATGTAGGAAAATGGTACTTTACTCTTGATCGGTACGTTGGGACTTTGAAAATATTCGGGCGTACGCGACGCGCTCGGCGCTTCGAACAGCTCCGGTGTCCCCATTATTTTCGATTTACGGCTAAAATAAATTTTTCTAATTTTTTTCAATAACATATTCCTGCTTAAATAACTTTTTTACATAGGGATTAAGCATTTAGAACGATACATTGTTTAAAGTAAGGGCACTTTACTCTTGACATTTTACGGTTTTTTCAATTTTCTGAAAAATCCTATCATTAGATTTTTTTAAAAATACGATATTCTTGCTTAACTAACGTTTCTACATAGGGATTAAGCATTTAGAACGAAATCTAATGTCAGAAAATGGCACTTTACTCTTGACATTTTTCGGTTTTTTCAATTTTCTGGAAAATCCTATCATTAGATTTTTTTAAAAATACGATATTCTTGCTTAACTAACGTTTTTACATAGGGATTAAGCATTTAGAACGAAATCTAATGTAGGAAAATGGTACTTTACTCTTGATCGGTACGTTGGGACTTTGAAAATATTCGGGCGTTCCAATCGCTCGTCTGTTGCATCATAGCGCGTCTCGGCGCAATCGACCGATTCGCTCGATCCATTATTTTCGATTTACGGCTAAAATAAATTTTTCTAATTTTTTTCAATAACATATTCCTGCTTAAATAACTTTTTTACATAGGGATTAAGCATTTAGAACGATACATTGTTTAAAGTAAGGGCACTTTACTCTTGACATTTTACGGTTTTTTCAATTTTCTGAAAAATCCTATCATTAGATTTTTTTAAAAATACGATATTCTTGCTTAACTAACGTTTCTACATAGGGATTAAGCATTTAGAACGAAATCTAATGTCAGAAAATGGCACTTTACTCTTGACATTTTTCGGTTTTTTCAATTTTCTGGAAAATCCTATCATTAGATTTTTTTAAAAATACGATATTCTTGCTTAACTAACGTTTTTACATAGGGATTAAGCATTTAGAACGAAATCTAATGTAGGAAAATGGTACTTTACTCTTGATCGGTACGTTGGGACTTTGAAAATATTCGGGCGTTCCAATCGCTCGTCTGTTGCATCATAGCGCGTCTCGGCGCAATCGACCGATTCGCTCGATCCATTATTTTCGATTTACGGCTAAAATAAATTTTTCTAATTTTTTTCAATAACATATTCCTGCTTAAATAACTTTTTTACATAGGGATTAAGCATTTAGAACGATACATTGTTTAAAGTAAGGGCACTTTACTCTTGACATTTTACGGTTTTTTCAATTTTCTGAAAAATCCTATCATTAGATTTTTTTAAAAATACGATATTCTTGCTTAACTAACGTTTCTACATAGGGATTAAGCATTTAGAACGAAATCTAATGTCAGAAAATGGCACTTTACTCTTGACATTTTTCGGTTTTTTCAATTTTCTGGAAAATCCTATCATTAGATTTTTTTAAAAATACGATATTCTTGCTTAACTAACGTTTTTACATAGGGATTAAGCATTTAGAACGAAATCTAATGTAGGAAAATGGTACTTTACTCTTGATCGGTACGTTGGGACTTTGAAAATATTCGGGCGTACGCGGCGCGCTCGGCGCTTCGAACAGCTCCGGTGTCCCCATTATTTTCGATTTACGGCTAAAATAAATTTTTCTAATTTTTTTCAATAACATATTCCTGCTAAAATAACTTTTTTACATAGGGATTAAGCATTTAGAACGATACATTGTTTAAAATAAGGGCACTTTACTCTTGACATTTTACGGTTTTTTCAATTTTCTGAAAAATCCTATCATTAGATTTTTTTAAAAATACGATATTCTTGCTTAACTAACGTTTCTACATAGGGATTAAGCATTTAGAACGAAATCTAATGTCAGAAAATGGCACTTTACTCTTGACATTTTTCGGTTTTTTCAATTTTCTGGAAAATCCTATCATTAGATTTTTTTAAAAATACGATATTCTTGCTTAACTAACGTTTTTACATAGGGATTAAGCATTTAGAACGAAATCTAATGTAGGAAAATGGTACTTTACTCTTGATCGGTACGTTGGGACTTAGAAAATATTCGGCCGTACGCGGCGCGTCTCGGCGCTTCGAACAGCTCCGGTGTCCCCATTATTTTCGATTTACGGCTAAAATAAATTTTTCTAATTTTTTTCAATTACATATTCTTGCTTAGATAACTTTTTTACATAGGGATTAAGCATTTAGAACGACATATTGTTTAAAATAATGGTACTTTACTCTTGTGATTTTTCGGTTTTTTTTGATTATTTTGAAAAATAAATTTTTGTAATTTTTTTAAATACGATATTCGTGATCAGTGAACGATTTCACATATGGATTAAGCATTTAGAATCGTGCGGAAGCGTTATTAAAAAAGTTTACTCGATGCGATGGGACTTTGAAAAGTTTGTGAAAATTTTCATATTGGGAAAAAATGTGTAATTTTTTGTCTAGTTTACGGTAATGTAGTTTATTTTAATGTTTACTATAAATTTTTTTTTCGTTCGTTCACGCGCTATGTTACAACAGCACGGCCGGGCGGTCTGTTGCCGCGGCGGTTTACACTCATAAGCGCGCGTGCTATTCGGCCGGCGGCGCCGGCGTCCTTGCCGGCCGTTCGGTATCTATAAGAGATACACGGTCCGTGCGAGGCGGACGGAGCAGAGCGGGTTTTGGGCCAATTCTACGATCTCGGTCGAGAAGCTGTCTCAGAGCTCCTTCGGGGCTTCGGTCCTGACTGTTTCGTGCCGTTTACGTTACGGACTTTTCTCCACACAGCGTGGCCACGGGTCGGTGTCTTTGACCGAATGGCCCATATGTGGCAAGCCCTACGGGGTTGGTTACCCGTATGCACTTTGTATGTATACTCGTACTCACTGAGCAATCGACTCTTCTGTCCGAGCGATGGAAAAATTTTTTAAAATGCATCTGTAAGATTTGGAAGCAAATCGTACCAATTGAAAACTGTGGCTAAAATGAATAGCCCAGTGGAGAGAGAAAACTATCAAAAAACTGATTTTTTAAATCAAGAGGTGTCAGAAATCGAAATGCCTAGCGCGAGCGGAAGAACACGCTTTCTCGCCAGTCCAGCATGTGTCCTGTCCGTTCTTCCTCGGCTTGCCGATTTTGCCCAGATCAGAGGTTTCGTGCTTCCGGCGGTCAGAAGATCAGCGTGAGCGTACGCGCTTCCACGACTATGGCATCACCCATGTACTTT
>NW_027476301.1:272500-275000 GCF_051020955.1 Megalopta genalis
GATATTGTTGAGCCCGCCAGATCATTCGTGCGTGATTTACACGGCCAGACGTGTGTACTACACGTATTAGGCCTTTGATCTGCGTTGCGTAGGCCACAACAAATCTTTCAAAGAGAGAGAGATATATGTGTTGTTGGGGTTTGTGATTATGAAGGTGCCCCAACGCACAAAAATATATAAAAATGTACAAAGTTGGGATGTGGTGTGGTGGAGAAGAGTTGGGCCCGACCAGATCATTCGTGCGTGATTTACACGGCAGACGTGTGTACTACACGTATTAGGCCTTTGATCTGCGTTGCGTAGGCCATCTTCCTTCCAAGACACACACGTGTTGGGGTTTGTGTGATTTTATGATAGTGCCCCAACACGGAAAAATAAGCGTACGAGAAGAGTTGGGCCCGACCAGATCATTCGTGCGTGATTTATACACGGCCAGACGCGTATTATATTACACGTATTAGGCCTTTGATCTGCGTTGCGTAGGCCATCTTCTCGATAGAGAGAAAGCCAATGTATTCTTTTTTCTTTCTTTACACACACACACACAGTTGTAGTAGGACAGGGAGGGATGCGAGCGTGCTAATCACGCTTCCTCAAGTCTTCGCTGTGGTGTAAAAAAAAAAAGAAAAAAAGGAATCGTTGGGAAAGTCCAAAGGACGAAAATATCGGGCAGTCTGAAGATAACTTAATGCTCGTTTACATTGGTATCAAGAGAGACCGGCTTGTGTAGCTCGTTTCAATGCTGTGTCGTTGTCATTGACACCCTACTCTGTTGCGCGCTAGTGGCAGCATGAGCGTGGGACGTATATATATATGACACCCAGCTAGAGCCGGCCGTGAGTCCGTCCGGTGTAAATAACGACGAAAGGAGAGAGAAACTTTTCGAATCCAGTATCGGGTTGATAATTGTCCAGTTTGAATATCCATATCCCCGTCGTTTTTGGAGGTGATATACTCTCTGTGTTTCTTCGATAGAAGGCTTTTCAATGTTCTATTCGCTCCGACCGTCGAACTTGCAAGAAAACAGTGGTTTTGGATTTGCTCGTACATATATATATATGGTTTCGACGGAAATATCTCGTTCTTTAAGGGACAATTATGTCGTCGTACGACGACTCCCGAATCTCCTTCGCGCGCTGGTTGGAGCTCTTCGGGTATCGGCTTGTTCCGAAATATAACACAAAAATGTGGTGGATAGCAAATACACATTATATTATATATGAGAGAATAAAAGGGAAAAATTACCCTGAACGGTGGATCACTTGGCTCGTGGGTCGATGAAGAACGCAGCTAATTGCGCGTCAACGTGTGAACTGCAGGACACATGAACATCGACATTTCGAACGCACATTGCGGTCCACGGATACAATTCCTGGACCACGCCTGGCTGAGGGTCGTTTACGTACTTATAAACTGCTTGCGTTGATGGCACTTGTTGCCTATATACGTACGAGCGAATGATGGGCGCTTCGTCGGCGTTTGTCGCGGTCCTATGAATATTGAGAAATTTTACGTACGTCTAACAGTCTTCGAGAGAGATGGAAATCGTGTTCGAACTAGCGTGAGTGTGGAAGGCGGTGTCGTGTGTCGTATATGTTTTATATACGTCCGCCCGTCTGAAACACCGCTTCGAAGCGGTGACAAAATCTTTTTCGGGACGATTCGTATCCGTAGAACTATCGAGATTTCACTGGTACATTTTCAACGCGCTCCCGACGTCGCCTGAAATGAAACGAGATGGGTTTAACCCACGAAAGCGTACTACACGAGTCTGTCCTATGTGAAGACTGTGTACAGAGATCGAACGAACGCATGAAAGAAATTGAACGAAAGAACACATAACCCGCAAAAATATAGAGTAGAATTGTGACCGTTGCTTCGAATTTGAATTTATATGTATATATATATCATAGCCCCAGGGAGTGGAACCTATGAGTGTGGAAGGATGTCTCTTACCGTTATGTTGCCAGAGGAAAAAAAGTCTCTCTCTTCGTACGACACATTTGTGTACGAATTGTATCGATGGCTATATAGATCCGATGTTGCACATATTCTGAGTAAAGAACACCCCACCCGGGTTACCGTCCTAAAACTCTTCTATTGGTGTGGCTATGATGTGTGTGTCAACGCAATCGCGAGTCTGGTTCTACGGGAAAACCGTTTGTCGGTCGCCCCATATATCTTTTTGTTCTCTTCAAATGATCGAATAGCGAAACCGCACGAGATCAATCGGTCGTCTAGTCCCCGAAAGTACTTTTCGGACGGACGTTAAAGTTATACCGATTGTAATCGTCTTGCGAGTGTTTCGAAGATCTATATTTGGAGAGGATATCGAATTTTATAAAAGATATATTGGTGAGGCGCGATAAACGGTTTTTTTTTTGCTTTAAGGGTTTTTTGTGTTTTTTTTATTTTTTTTTTTTTTTTGTGTTGCTCTGTACACGTTTCGCAAAATGCTTTCGGGGGGGGAAGCTCTGAAAAAATTTTTTTTCACGTTCCG
>NW_027476301.1:277500-280000 GCF_051020955.1 Megalopta genalis
ACTTCGGGATAAGGATTGGCTCTGAGGAGCGGGGCGTGTCGGGCTTGGTCGGGAAGCGGGTCTGGCTGACGTGCCGGGCCTGGGCGAGGTGAACGGCTCTCGTGGCTGGGATCCGAGCTCGGTCCCGTGCCTTGGCCTCCCGCGGATCTTCCTTGCTGCGAGGCTTCCGTGGCGTTTCCCATCGGTGCGGTCGTCCTCTTCGGCCGCCATTCAACGCTCAGCTCAGAACTGGCACGGACTAGGGGAATCCGACTGTCTAATTAAAAACAAAGCATTGCGATGGCCCCCACGGGTGTTGACGCAATGTGATTTCTGCCCAGTGCTCTGAATGTCAACGTGAAGAAATTCAAAAAAGCGCGGGTAAACGGCGGGAGTAACTATGACTCTCTTAAGGTAGCCAAATGCCTCGTCATCTAATTAGTGACGCGCATGAATGGATTAACGAGATTCCCATCTGTCCCTATCTACGGCGGTGGCGGTCCGTGGCCACCCAGGGCGGGAGATAACCCCCGAACTAGCCCTCGCGTAGGAGGGTTGATCGGCCGAGTCGATGGGTGTATCGGCGATGAAGGCACTAGAGACCGTCAGTGCGTCGTACATGTAGTACTTCGCATAATGGCGAGGCCCTGATTTAGCATACGGGCTGTGGCGTGTTCTTTGTACAGCACTGTATGTGCTGTATGACTTCCGACTGGGGAACTGTTGTCACTCGTGGCATCAGTTCCCCAGTTTACGTTAAACGGTTTTTCAGACCGTTTTTCGTGGGCGGAACACGCCACTAGACAACACTCCGCTGGGCTCAGGAATACATGGGATGCAATCAATCCCCTGGGCAACCCAGGCCGCAAGGGGCAAACGTGCCCTAGCCACACTTGAGCCTCCACGAAAAAGGTACCGCTGGATAGCTCGTGTTCTTAAATACGCAGCGAACTGAACGAAGTGTGGTGGAGAGGAAGAGGCAGCCTCTCCGACTGCTGTCTCCCACGTGTTTGCCGTGCGTGGCGACCCTTGTCGTCGGAAAAGAGGATCCTGGGATCTGAGGGGGCCCTCTCCTGCGGGTGAGACGTCCCCAACACGTACCTTTGGCCTCTGCTTCGGCTAGATGGGCGGCTGGACGAGAAAAGCAGCCCTGGTCCAGTCAATCGGCTTGGAACGACCACACGCTTCGGGCAAGTGGGTTCTGCTGGGCGAGGACGCGGGCTGGGTAAGGAAACCGACCCAGCCAGCAGACTATATTCGGTGCGTAGCCCTAACTCAGCCTTTGGCGGGTTCCAAATTGTGTGGGTCGGTGGTGGCCGGGGAGCGCACTGGATGAAAGACCAAGACACATTATGGGTCTTAATAAAATTAATGAACAAAAAACTAAGCGTCCAAAGACGACGGGTCCAGCTCCTACTCGGAGTGAAGCCGTCGCCGCAGACGCGGGAACTGCAAATGCAGCTGTCAGTCCCCCCGCGTCTGTGAGAAAGACAAGATCCGGGAAGGTGATTAATATCGCCAATCCTCGTGTGATCTTGCAAAGATGTGTGACTCCCACGCGAGCGGTCTCGGTGAAAACCGAGCCCACGGTAGAAGGTACGCCGGACACCGGTAACGTGGAAGTAATCGAACGAGTCGGAGACACGTCACTCGTGAAGGTGCAGTCGGCACCCGAGCGTGTCGAGGACCCTACTGGTGACGGTTGGCAAACCGTCACCAAAAAGTCAAAGCGAGCCAAGCCGGGCGCACCCACCGGCAAGGCCGCAGTAAACCGGGCCAGGAGACCGAAGGGGACGTTCTCCGGGCAGAAGGTACGGCCTCTCGATCTCGTAAGAGACGAAGCCTTTAGGCGAGTGTCCGAAATACGGACCTTTTGCTTTCGACCTGAGTCGAAAGTCAATAAGGAGTCCGGGTCAAAGATACTCGCCGAGGTTGAGGCACTCAACGAGCTGGTCCAGGAGCTTATTCAACGGAATAGCTTCGTCGAAGGGCAGCTCGCCGCGGTCAGGGCGGACCTAAAAGCGCGTCCTGCCGTAATGAGTGCGATGCGACCTGGGCCGTCCAAGGGAACTCTCCCGAAGACGGCCTGCAACGCCGCGCAGTCGACTTACGCCCATGTGAACAAAGTCGACTGCAAAGGAGCTTCTCCGGAAGCGGGGAGACGGCCACAATCGCAGCATGTGGTAAAAATCTTCCCGCCGAAGGAAAAAGGACAGAGCAGCGAAGTTACGAAGGTTACTGTTCTGTCGCTCGTTAAACCAGCGAAGGAGGCGATCCGAATTAAGTCGGTCCGACGCATCCACTCCGGTGGCATCGTCGTCGAGACCGACCGAAAGGAGGACCTGCAAGCCTTCGTTGGCAATAAGAAGCTCCGGAGCGCGGGTCTGTCCGTCTCCTTACCTACCAAGCGGGACCCCGAGGTTTTAGTTTACGACGTCCCGCGTCGGATGGGTAAGGACGAAATTGCCTCCAGTATTTGGAGGCAAAATCTCTGCGATGCGAACCAGAAGGATGTGCCTTC
>NW_027476301.1:285000-325000 GCF_051020955.1 Megalopta genalis
GCGGGGATCAAAACGAGTAATTTCATGTATAAAGTTTAATTAAACTCCCAATAGTTTGCCGGGAAACATCGATTCTTCCGATCTAGAAAGAGACAGAGACAGACGATCCGCGTTATGTTAAATATTTCAAGGTTCCCGATTCCACAAAATTATAAAAAGTATACGGCTGTGTAGCGGGGATCAAAACGAGTAATTTCATGTATAAAGTTTAATTAATCTCCCAATAGTTTGCCGGGAAACATCGATTCTCCCGATCTAGAAAGAGACAGAGACAGACGATCCGCGTTATGTTAAATATTTCAAGGTTCCCGATTCCACAAAATTATAAAAAGTATACGGCTGTGTAGCGGGGATCAAAACGAGTAATTTCATGTATAAAGTTTAATTAAACTCCCAATAGTTTGCCGGGAAACATCGATTCTTCCGATCTAGAAAGAGACAGAGACAGACGATCCGCGTTATGTTAAATATTTCAAGGTTCCCGATTCCACAAAATTATAAAAAGTATACGGCTGTGTAGCAGGGATCAGAACGCGTAATTTCATGTATAAAGTTTAATTAAACTCCCAATAGTTTGTCGGGAAACATCGATAGTTCGATCGCGCGAGAGAGACAGAGAAACGAACAGTCTTTTTTTCGATTTACGGCTAAAATAAATTTTTCTAATTTTTTTCAATAACATATTCCTGCTAAAATAACTTTTTTACATAGGGATTAAGCATTTAGAACGATACATTGTTTAAAATAAGGGCACTTTACTCTTGACATTTTACGGTTCTTTCAATTTTCTGAAAAATCCTATCATTAGATTTTTTTAAAAATACGATATTCTTGCTTAACTAACGTTTCTACATAGGGATTAAGCATTTAGAACGAAATCTAATGTCAGAAAATGGCACTTTACTCTTGACATTTTTCGGTTTTTTCAATTTTCTGGAAAATCCTATCATTAGATTTTTTTAAAAATACGATATTCTTGCTTAACTAACGTTTTTACATAGGGATTAAGCATTTAGAACGAAATCTAATGTCAGAAAATGGCACTTTACTCTTGACATTTTTCGGTTTTTTCAATTTTCTGGGAAATCCTATCATTAGATTTTTTTAAAAATACGATATTCTTGCTTAACTAACGTTTTTACATAGGGATTAAGCATTTAGAACGAAATCTAATGTAGGAAAATGGTACTTTACTCTTGATCGGTACGTTGGGACTTTGAAAATATTCGGGCGTTCCAATCGCTCGTCTGTTGCATCATAGCGCGTCTCGGCGCAATCGACCGATTCGCTCGATCCATTATTTTCGATTTACGGCTAAAATAAATTTTTCTCATTTTATTCAATAACATATTCCTGCTTAAATAACTTTTTTACATAGGGATTAAGCATTTAGAACGATACATTGTTTAAAATAAGGGCACTTTACTCTTGACATTTTACGGTTTTTTCAATTTTCTGAAAAATCCTATCATTAGATTTTTTTAAAAATACGATATTCTTGCTTAACTAACGTTTCTACATAGGGATTAAGCATTTAGAACGAAATCTAATGTCAGAAAATGGCACTTTACTCTTGACATTTTTCGGTTTTTTCAATTTTCTGGAAAATCCTATCATTAGATTTTTTTAAAAATACGATATTCTTGCTTAACTAACGTTTTTACATAGGGATTAAGCATTTAGAACGAAATCTAATGTAGGAAAATGGTACTTTACTCTTGATCGGTACGTTGGGACTTTGAAAATATTCGGGCGTTCCAATCGCTCGTCTGTTGCATCATAGCGCGTCTCGGCGCAATCGACCGATTCGCTCGATCCATTATTTTCGATTTACGGCTAAAATAAATTTTTCTCATTTTATTCAATAACATATTCCTGCTTAAATAACTTTTTTACATAGGGATTAAGCATTTAGAACGATACATTGTTTAAAATAAGGGCACTTTACTCTTGATATTTTACGGTTTTTTCAATTTTCTGAAAAATCCTATCATTAGATTTTTTTTAAAAATACGATATTCTTGCTTAACTAACGTTTCTACATAGGGATTAAGCATTTAGAACGAAATCTAATGTCAGAAAATGGCACTTTACTCTTGACATTTTTCGGTTTTTTCAATTTTCTGGGAAATCCTATCATTAGATTTTTTTAAAAATACGATATTCTTGCTTAACTAACGTTTTTACATAGGGATTAAGCATTTAGAACGAAATCTAATGTAGGAAAATGGTACTTTACTCTTGATCGGTACGTTGGGACTTTGAAAATATTCGGGCGTTCCAATCGCTCGTCTGTTGCATCATAGCGCGTCTCGGCGCAATCGACCGATTCGCTCGATCCATTATTTTCGATTTACGGCTAAAATAAATTTTTCTCATTTTATTCAATAACATATTCTTGCTTAAATAACTTTTTTACATAGGGATTAAGCATTTAGAACGAGACATTGTTTAAAATAAGGGCACTTTACTCTTGACATTTTACGGTTTTTTCAATTTTCTGAAAAATCCTATCATTAGATTTTTTTAAGAATACGATATTCTTGCTTAACTAACGTTTCTACATAGGGATTAAGCATTTAGAACGAAATCTAATGTCAGAAAATGGCACTTTACTCTTGACATTTTTCGGTTTTTTCAATTTTCTGGAAAATCCTATCATTAGATTTTTTTAAAAATACGATATTCTTGCTTAACTAACGTTTTTACATAGGGATTAAGTATTTAGAACGAAATCTAATGTAGGAAAATGGTACTTTACTCTTGATCGGTACGTTGGGACTTTGAAAATATTCGGGCGTACGCGGCGCGCTCGGCGCTTCGAACAGCTCCGGTGTCCCCATTATTTTCGATTTACGGCTAAAATAAATTTTTCTAATTTTTTTCAATAACATATTCCTGCTAAAATAACTTTTTTACATAGGGATTAAGCATTTAGAACGATACATTGTTTAAAATAAGGGCACTTTACTCTTGATATTTTACGGTTTTTTCAATTTTCTGAAAAATCCTATCATTAGATTTTTTTAAAAATACGATATTCTTGCTTAACTAACGTTTCTACATAGGGATTAAGCATTTAGAACGAAATCTAATGTCAGAAAATGGCACTTTACTCTTGACATTTTTCGGTTTTTTCAATTTTCTGGGAAATCCTATCATTAGATTTTTTTAAAAATACGATATTCTTGCTTAACTAACGTTTCTACATAGGGATTAAGCATTTAGAACGAAATCTAATGTCAGAAAATGGCACTTTACTCTTGACATTTTTCGGTTTTTTCAATTTTCTGGAAAATCCTATCATTAGATTTTTTTAAAAATACGATATTCTTGCTTAACTAACGTTTTTACATAGGGATTAAGCATTTAGAACGAAATCTAATGTAGGAAAATGGTACTTTACTCTTGATCGGTACGTTGGGACTTTGAAAATATTCGGGCGTTCCAATCGCTCGTCTGTTGCATCATAGCGCGTCTCGGCGCAATCGACCGATTCGCTCGATCCATTATTTTCGATTTACGGCTAAAATAAATTTTTCTAATTTTTTTCAATAACATATTCCTGCTTAAATAACTTTTTTACATAGGGATTAAGCATTTAGAACGATACATTGTTTAAAGTAAGGGCACTTTACTCTTGACATTTTACGGTTTTTTCACTTTTCTGAAGAATCCTATCATTAGATTTTTTTAAAAATACGATATTCTTGCTTAACTAACGTTTCTACATAGGGATTAAGCATTTAGAACGAAATCTAATGTCAGAAAATGGCACTTTACTCTTGACATTTTTCGGTTTTTTCAATTTTCTGGAAAATCCTATCATTAGATTTTTTTAAAAATACGATATTCTTGCTTAACTAACGTTTTTACATAGGGATTAAGCATTTAGAACGGAATCTAATGTAGGAAAATGGTACTTTACTCTTGATCGGTACGTTGGGACTTTGAAAATATTCGGGCGTACGCGACGCGCTCGGCGCTTCGAACAGCTCCGGTGTCCCCATTATTTTCGATTTACGGCTAAAATAAATTTTTCTAATTTTTTTCAATAACATATTCCTGCTTAAATAACTTTTTTACATAGGGATTAAGCATTTAGAACGATACATTGTTTAAAGTAAGGGCACTTTACTCTTGACATTTTACGGTTTTTTCAATTTTCTGAAAAATCCTATCATTAGATTTTTTTAAAAATACGATATTCTTGCTTAACTAACGTTTCTACATAGGGATTAAGCATTTAGAACGAAATCTAATGTCAGAAAATGGCACTTTACTCTTGACATTTTTCGGTTTTTTCAATTTTCTGGAAAATCCTATCATTAGATTTTTTTAAAAATACGATATTCTTGCTTAACTAACGTTTTTACATAGGGATTAAGCATTTAGAACGAAATCTAATGTAGGAAAATGGTACTTTACTCTTGATCGGTACGTTGGGACTTTGAAAATATTCGGGCGTTCCAATCGCTCGTCTGTTGCATCATAGCGCGTCTCGGCGCAATCGACCGATTCGCTCGATCCATTATTTTCGATTTACGGCTAAAATAAATTTTTCTAATTTTTTTCAATAACATATTCCTGCTTAAATAACTTTTTTACATAGGGATTAAGCATTTAGAACGATACATTGTTTAAAGTAAGGGCACTTTACTCTTGACATTTTACGGTTTTTTCAATTTTCTGAAAAATCCTATCATTAGATTTTTTTAAAAATACGATATTCTTGCTTAACTAACGTTTCTACATAGGGATTAAGCATTTAGAACGAAATCTAATGTCAGAAAATGGCACTTTACTCTTGACATTTTTCGGTTTTTTCAATTTTCTGGAAAATCCTATCATTAGATTTTTTTAAAAATACGATATTCTTGCTTAACTAACGTTTTTACATAGGGATTAAGCATTTAGAACGAAATCTAATGTAGGAAAATGGTACTTTACTCTTGATCGGTACGTTGGGACTTTGAAAATATTCGGGCGTTCCAATCGCTCGTCTGTTGCATCATAGCGCGTCTCGGCGCAATCGACCGATTCGCTCGATCCTATATTTTCGATTTACGGCTAAAATAAATTTTTCTAATTTTTTTCAATAACATATTCCTGCTTAAATAACTTTTTTACATAGGGATTAAGCATTTAGAACGATACATTGTTTAAAGTAAGGGCACTTTACTCTTGACATTTTACGGTTTTTTCAATTTTCTGAAAAATCCTATCATTAGATTTTTTTAAAAATACGATATTCTTGCTTAACTAACGTTTCTACATAGGGATTAAGCATTTAGAACGAAATCTAATGTCAGAAAATGGCACTTTACTCTTGACATTTTTCGGTTTTTTCAATTTTCTGGAAAATCCTATCATTAGATTTTTTTAAAAATACGATATTCTTGCTTAACTAACGTTTTTACATAGGGATTAAGCATTTAGAACGAAATCTAATGTAGGAAAATGGTACTTTACTCTTGATCGGTACGTTGGGACTTTGAAAATATTCGGGCGTTCCAATCGCTCGTCTGTTGCATCATAGCGCGTCTCGGCGCAATCGACCGATTCGCTCGATCCATTATTTTCGATTTACGGCTAAAATAAATTTTTCTAATTTTTTTCAATAACATATTCCTGCTTAAATAACTTTTTTACATAGGGATTAAGCATTTAGAACGATACATTGTTTAAAGTAAGGGCACTTTACTCTTGACATTTTACGGTTTTTTCAATTTTCTGAAAAATCCTATCATTAGATTTTTTTAAAAATACGATATTCTTGCTTAACTAACGTTTCTACATAGGGATTAAGCATTTAGAACGAAATCTAATGTCAGAAAATGGCACTTTACTCTTGACATTTTTCGGTTTTTTCAATTTTCTGGAAAATCCTATCATTAGATTTTTTTAAAAATACGATATTCTTGCTTAACTAACGTTTTTACATAGGGATTAAGCATTTAGAACGAAATCTAATGTAGGAAAATGGTACTTTACTCTTGATCGGTACGTTGGGACTTTGAAAATATTCGGGCGTTCCAATCGCTCGTCTGTTGCATCATAGCGCGTCTCGGCGCAATCGACCGATTCGCTCGATCCATTATTTTCGATTTACGGCTAAAATAAATTTTTCTAATTTTTTTCAATAACATATTCCTGCTTAAATAACTTTTTTACATAGGGATTAAGCATTTAGAACGATACATTGTTTAAAGTAAGGGCACTTTACTCTTGACATTTTACGGTTTTTTCAATTTTCTGAAAAATCCTATCATTAGATTTTTTTAAAAATACGATATTCTTGCTTAACTAACGTTTCTACATAGGGATTAAGCATTTAGAACGAAATCTAATGTCAGAAAATGGCACTTTACTCTTGACATTTTTCGGTTTTTTCAATTTTCTGGAAAATCCTATCATTAGATTTTTTTAAAAATACGATATTCTTGCTTAACTAACGTTTTTACATAGGGATTAAGCATTTAGAACGAAATCTAATGTAGGAAAATGGTACTTTACTCTTGATCGGTACGTTGGGACTTTGAAAATATTCGGGCGTTCCAATCGCTCGTCTGTTGCATCATAGCGCGTCTCGGCGCAATCGACCGATTCGCTCGATCCATTATTTTCGATTTACGGCTAAAATAAATTTTTCTAATTTTTTTCAATAACATATTCCTGCTTAAATAACTTTTTTACATAGGGATTAAGCATTTAGAACGATACATTGTTTAAAGTAAGGGCACTTTACTCTTGACATTTTACGGTTTTTTCAATTTTCTGAAAAATCCTATCATTAGATTTTTTTAAAAATACGATATTCTTGCTTAACTAACGTTTCTACATAGGGATTAAGCATTTAGAACGAAATCTAATGTCAGAAAATGGCACTTTACTCTTGACATTTTTCGGTTTTTTCAATTTTCTGGAAAATCCTATCATTAGATTTTTTTAAAAATACGATATTCTTGCTTAACTAACGTTTTTACATAGGGATTAAGCATTTAGAACGAAATCTAATGTAGGAAAATGGTACTTTACTCTTGATCGGTACGTTGGGACTTTGAAAATATTCGGGCGTTCCAATCGCTCGTCTGTTGCATCATAGCGCGTCTCGGCGCAATCGACCGATTCGCTCGATCCTATATTTTCGATTTACGGCTAAAATAAATTTTTCTAATTTTTTTCAATAACATATTCCTGCTTAAATAACTTTTTTACATAGGGATTAAGCATTTAGAACGATACATTGTTTAAAGTAAGGGCACTTTACTCTTGACATTTTACGGTTTTTTCAATTTTCTGAAAAATCCTATCATTAGATTTTTTTAAAAATACGATATTCTTGCTTAACTAACGTTTCTACATAGGGATTAAGCATTTAGAACGAAATCTAATGTCAGAAAATGGCACTTTACTCTTGACATTTTTCGGTTTTTTCAATTTTCTGGAAAATCCTATCATTAGATTTTTTTAAAAATACGATATTCTTGCTTAACTAACGTTTTTACATAGGGATTAAGCATTTAGAACGAAATCTAATGTAGGAAAATGGTACTTTACTCTTGATCGGTACGTTGGGACTTTGAAAATATTCGGGCGTTCCAATCGCTCGTCTGTTGCATCATAGCGCGTCTCGGCGCAATCGACCGATTCGCTCGATCCATTATTTTCGATTTACGGCTAAAATAAATTTTTCTAATTTTTTTCAATAACATATTCCTGCTTAAATAACTTTTTTACATAGGGATTAAGCATTTAGAACGATACATTGTTTAAAGTAAGGGCACTTTACTCTTGACATTTTACGGTTTTTTCAATTTTCTGAAAAATCCTATCATTAGATTTTTTTAAAAATACGATATTCTTGCTTAACTAACGTTTCTACATAGGGATTAAGCATTTAGAACGAAATCTAATGTCAGAAAATGGCACTTTACTCTTGACATTTTTCGGTTTTTTCAATTTTCTGGAAAATCCTATCATTAGATTTTTTTAAAAATACGATATTCTTGCTTAACTAACGTTTTTACATAGGGATTAAGCATTTAGAACGAAATCTAATGTAGGAAAATGGTACTTTACTCTTGATCGGTACGTTGGGACTTTGAAAATATTCGGGCGTACGCGGCGCGCTCGGCGCTTCGAACAGCTCCGGTGTCCCCATTATTTTCGATTTACGGCTAAAATAAATTTTTCTAATTTTTTTCAATAACATATTCCTGCTAAAATAACTTTTTTACATAGGGATTAAGCATTTAGAACGATACATTGTTTAAAATAAGGGCACTTTACTCTTGACATTTTACGGTTTTTTCAATTTTCTGAAAAATCCTATCATTAGATTTTTTTAAAAATACGATATTCTTGCTTAACTAACGTTTCTACATAGGGATTAAGCATTTAGAACGAAATCTAATGTCAGAAAATGGCACTTTACTCTTGACATTTTTCGGTTTTTTCAATTTTCTGGAAAATCCTATCATTAGATTTTTTTAAAAATACGATATTCTTGCTTAACTAACGTTTTTACATAGGGATTAAGCATTTAGAACGAAATCTAATGTAGGAAAATGGTACTTTACTCTTGATCGGTACGATGGGACTTTGAAAATATTCGGGCGTTCCAATCGCTCGTCTGTTGCATCATAGCGCGTCTCGGCGCAATCGACCGATTCGCTCGATCCATTATTTTCGATTTACGGCTAAAATAAATTTTTCTAATTTTTTTCAATAACATATTCCTGCTTAAATAACTTTTTTACATAGGGATTAAGCATTTAGAACGATACATTGTTTAAAGTAAGGGCACTTTACTCTTGACATTTTACGGTTTTTTCAATTTTCTGAAAAATCCTATCATTAGATTTTTTTAAAAATACGATATTCTTGCTTAACTAACGTTTCTACATAGGGATTAAGCATTTAGAACGAAATCTAATGTCAGAAAATGGCACTTTACTCTTGACATTTTTCGGTTTTTTCAATTTTCTGGAAAATCCTATCATTAGATTTTTTTAAAAATACGATATTCTTGCTTAACTAACGTTTTTACATAGGGATTAAGCATTTAGAACGGAATCTAATGTAGGAAAATGGTACTTTACTCTTGATCGGTACGTTGGGACTTTGAAAATATTCGGGCGTACGCGACGCGCTCGGCGCTTCGAACAGCTCCGGTGTCCCCATTATTTTCGATTTACGGCTAAAATAAATTTTTCTAATTTTTTTCAATAACATATTCCTGCTAAAATAACTTTTTTACATAGGGATTAAGCATTTAGAACGATACATTGTTTAAAATAAGGGCACTTTACTCTTGACATTTTACGGTTTTTTCAATTTTCTGAAAAATCCTATCATTAGATTTTTTTAAAAATACGATATTCTTGCTTAACTAACGTTTCTACATAGGGATTAAGCATTTAGAACGAAATCTAATGTCAGAAAATGGCACTTTACTCTTGACATTTTTCGGTTTTTTCAATTTTCTGGAAAATCCTATCATTAGATTTTTTTAAAAATACGATATTCTTGCTTAACTAACGTTTTTACATAGGGATTAAGCATTTAGAACGAAATCTAATGTAGGAAAATGGTACTTTACTCTTGATCGGTACGTTGGGACTTTGAAAATATTCGGGCGTTCCAATCGCTCGTCTGTTGCATCATAGCGCGTCTCGGCGCAATCGACCGATTCGCTCGATCCATTATTTTCGATTTACGGCTAAAATAAATTTTTCTAATTTTTTTCAATAACATATTCCTGCTTAAATAACTTTTTTACATAGGGATTAAGCATTTAGAACGATACATTGTTTAAAGTAAGGGCACTTTACTCTTGACATTTTACGGTTTTTTCAATTTTCTGAAAAATCCTATCATTAGATTTTTTTAAAAATACGATATTCTTGCTTAACTAACGTTTCTACATAGGGATTAAGCATTTAGAACGAAATCTAATGTCAGAAAATGGCACTTTACTCTTGACATTTTTCGGTTTTTTCAATTTTCTGGAAAATCCTATCATTAGATTTTTTTAAAAATACGATATTCTTGCTTAACTAACGTTTTTACATAGGGATTAAGCATTTAGAACGAAATCTAATGTAGGAAAATGGTACTTTACTCTTGATCGGTACGATGGGACTTTGAAAATATTCGGGCGTTCCAATCGCTCGTCTGTTGCATCATAGCGCGTCTCGGCGCAATCGACCGATTCGCTCGATCCATTATTTTCGATTTACGGCTAAAATAAATTTTTCTAATTTTTTTCAATAACATATTCCTGCTTAAATAACTTTTTTACATAGGGATTAAGCATTTAGAACGATACATTGTTTAAAGTAAGGGCACTTTACTCTTGACATTTTACGGTTTTTTCAATTTTCTGAAAAATCCTATCATTAGATTTTTTTAAAAATACGATATTCTTGCTTAACTAACGTTTCTACATAGGGATTAAGCATTTAGAACGAAATCTAATGTCAGAAAATGGCACTTTACTCTTGACATTTTTCGGTTTTTTCAATTTTCTGGAAAATCCTATCATTAGATTTTTTTAAAAATACGATATTCTTGCTTAACTAACGTTTTTACATAGGGATTAAGCATTTAGAACGGAATCTAATGTAGGAAAATGGTACTTTACTCTTGATCGGTACGTTGGGACTTTGAAAATATTCGGGCGTACGCGACGCGCTCGGCGCTTCGAACAGCTCCGGTGTCCCCATTATTTTCGATTTACGGCTAAAATAAATTTTTCTAATTTTTTTCAATAACATATTCCTGCTAAAATAACTTTTTTACATAGGGATTAAGCATTTAGAACGATACATTGTTTAAAATAAGGGCACTTTACTCTTGACATTTTACGGTTTTTTCAATTTTCTGAAAAATCCTATCATTAGATTTTTTTAAAAATACGATATTCTTGCTTAACTAACGTTTCTACATAGGGATTAAGCATTTAGAACGAAATCTAATGTCAGAAAATGGCACTTTACTCTTGACATTTTTCGGTTTTTTCAATTTTCTGGAAAATCCTATCATTAGATTTTTTTAAAAATACGATATTCTTGCTTAACTAACGTTTTTACATAGGGATTAAGCATTTAGAACGAAATCTAATGTAGGAAAATGGTACTTTACTCTTGATCGGTACGTTGGGACTTTGAAAATATTCGGGCGTTCCAATCGCTCGTCTGTTGCATCATAGCGCGTCTCGGCGCAATCGACCGATTCGCTCGATCCATTATTTTCGATTTACGGCTAAAATAAATTTTTCTAATTTTTTTCAATAACATATTCCTGCTTAAATAACTTTTTTACATAGGGATTAAGCATTTAGAACGATACATTGTTTAAAGTAAGGGCACTTTACTCTTGACATTTTACGGTTTTTTCACTTTTCTGAAGAATCCTATCATTAGATTTTTTTAAAAATACGATATTCTTGCTTAACTAACGTTTCTACATAGGGATTAAGCATTTAGAACGAAATCTAATGTCAGAAAATGGCACTTTACTCTTGACATTTTTCGGTTTTTTCAATTTTCTGGAAAATCCTATCATTAGATTTTTTTAAAAATACGATATTCTTGCTTAACTAACGTTTTTACATAGGGATTAAGCATTTAGAACGAAATCTAATGTAGGAAAATGGTACTTTACTCTTGATCGGTACGTTGGGACTTTGAAAATATTCGGGCGTTCCAATCGCTCGTCTGTTGCATCATAGCGCGTCTCGGCGCAATCGACCGATTCGCTCGATCCATTATTTTCGATTTACGGCTAAAATAAATTTTTCTAATTTTTTTCAATAACATATTCCTGCTTAAATAACTTTTTTACATAGGGATTAAGCATTTAGAACGATACATTGTTTAAAGTAAGGGCACTTTACTCTTGACATTTTACGGTTTTTTCAATTTTCTGAAAAATCCTATCATTAGATTTTTTTAAAAATACGATATTCTTGCTTAACTAACGTTTCTACATAGGGATTAAGCATTTAGAACGAAATCTAATGTCAGAAAATGGCACTTTACTCTTGACATTTTTCGGTTTTTTCAATTTTCTGGAAAATCCTATCATTAGATTTTTTTAAAAATACGATATTCTTGCTTAACTAACGTTTTTACATAGGGATTAAGCATTTAGAACGAAATCTAATGTAGGAAAATGGTACTTTACTCTTGATCGGTACGTTGGGACTTTGAAAATATTCGGGCGTTCCAATCGCTCGTCTGTTGCATCATAGCGCGTCTCGGCGCAATCGACCGATTCGCTCGATCCATTATTTTCGATTTACGGCTAAAATAAATTTTTCTAATTTTTTTCAATAACATATTCCTGCTTAAATAACTTTTTTACATAGGGATTAAGCAGTTAGAACGATACATTGTTTAAAGTAAGGGCACTTTACTCTTGACATTTTACGGTTTTTTCACTTTTCTGAAGAATCCTATCATTAGATTTTTTTAAAAATACGATATTCTTGCTTAACTAACGTTTCTACATAGGGATTAAGCATTTAGAACGAAATCTAATGTCAGAAAATGGCACTTTACTCTTGACATTTTTCGGTTTTTTCAATTTTCTGGAAAATCCTATCATTAGATTTTTTTAAAAATACGATATTCTTGCTTAACTAACGTTTTTACATAGGGATTAAGCATTTAGAACGGAATCTAATGTAGGAAAATGGTACTTTACTCTTGATCGGTACGTTGGGACTTTGAAAATATTCGGGCGTACGCGACGCGCTCGGCGCTTCGAACAGCTCCGGTGTCCCCATTATTTTCGATTTACGGCTAAAATAAATTTTTCTAATTTTTTTCAATAACATATTCCTGCTTAAATAACTTTTTTACATAGGGATTAAGCATTTAGAACGATACATTGTTTAAAGTAAGGGCACTTTACTCTTGACATTTTACGGTTTTTTCAATTTTCTGAAAAATCCTATCATTAGATTTTTTTAAAAATACGATATTCTTGCTTAACTAACGTTTCTACATAGGGATTAAGCATTTAGAACGAAATCTAATGTCAGAAAATGGCACTTTACTCTTGACATTTTTCGGTTTTTTCAATTTTCTGGAAAATCCTATCATTAGATTTTTTTAAAAATACGATATTCTTGCTTAACTAACGTTTTTACATAGGGATTAAGCATTTAGAACGAAATCTAATGTAGGAAAATGGTACTTTACTCTTGATCGGTACGTTGGGACTTTGAAAATATTCGGGCGTTCCAATCGCTCGTCTGTTGCATCATAGCGCGTCTCGGCGCAATCGACCGATTCGCTCGATCCATTATTTTCGATTTACGGCTAAAATAAATTTTTCTAATTTTTTTCAATAACATATTCCTGCTTAAATAACTTTTTTACATAGGGATTAAGCATTTAGAACGATACATTGTTTAAAGTAAGGGCACTTTACTCTTGACATTTTACGGTTTTTTCAATTTTCTGAAAAATCCTATCATTAGATTTTTTTAAAAATACGATATTCTTGCTTAACTAACGTTTCTACATAGGGATTAAGCATTTAGAACGAAATCTAATGTCAGAAAATGGCACTTTACTCTTGACATTTTTCGGTTTTTTCAATTTTCTGGAAAATCCTATCATTAGATTTTTTTAAAAATACGATATTCTTGCTTAACTAACGTTTTTACATAGGGATTAAGCATTTAGAACGAAATCTAATGTAGGAAAATGGTACTTTACTCTTGATCGGTACGTTGGGACTTTGAAAATATTCGGGCGTTCCAATCGCTCGTCTGTTGCATCATAGCGCGTCTCGGCGCAATCGACCGATTCGCTCGATCCTATATTTTCGATTTACGGCTAAAATAAATTTTTCTAATTTTTTTCAATAACATATTCCTGCTTAAATAACTTTTTTACATAGGGATTAAGCATTTAGAACGATACATTGTTTAAAGTAAGGGCACTTTACTCTTGACATTTTACGGTTTTTTCAATTTTCTGAAAAATCCTATCATTAGATTTTTTTAAAAATACGATATTCTTGCTTAACTAACGTTTCTACATAGGGATTAAGCATTTAGAACGAAATCTAATGTCAGAAAATGGCACTTTACTCTTGACATTTTTCGGTTTTTTCAATTTTCTGGAAAATCCTATCATTAGATTTTTTTAAAAATACGATATTCTTGCTTAACTAACGTTTTTACATAGGGATTAAGCATTTAGAACGAAATCTAATGTAGGAAAATGGTACTTTACTCTTGATCGGTACGTTGGGACTTTGAAAATATTCGGGCGTTCCAATCGCTCGTCTGTTGCATCATAGCGCGTCTCGGCGCAATCGACCGATTCGCTCGATCCATTATTTTCGATTTACGGCTAAAATAAATTTTTCTAATTTTTTTCAATAACATATTCCTGCTTAAATAACTTTTTTACATAGGGATTAAGCATTTAGAACGATACATTGTTTAAAGTAAGGGCACTTTACTCTTGACATTTTACGGTTTTTTCAATTTTCTGAAAAATCCTATCATTAGATTTTTTTAAAAATACGATATTCTTGCTTAACTAACGTTTCTACATAGGGATTAAGCATTTAGAACGAAATCTAATGTCAGAAAATGGCACTTTACTCTTGACATTTTTCGGTTTTTTCAATTTTCTGGAAAATCCTATCATTAGATTTTTTTAAAAATACGATATTCTTGCTTAACTAACGTTTTTACATAGGGATTAAGCATTTAGAACGAAATCTAATGTAGGAAAATGGTACTTTACTCTTGATCGGTACGTTGGGACTTTGAAAATATTCGGGCGTACGCGACGCGCTCGGCGCTTCGAACAGCTCCGGTGTCCCCATTATTTTCGATTTACGGCTAAAATAAATTTTTCTAATTTTTTTCAATAACATATTCCTGCTTAAATAACTTTTTTACATAGGGATTAAGCATTTAGAACGATACATTGTTTAAAGTAAGGGCACTTTACTCTTGACATTTTACGGTTTTTTCAATTTTCTGAAAAATCCTATCATTAGATTTTTTTAAAAATACGATATTCTTGCTTAACTAACGTTTCTACATAGGGATTAAGCATTTAGAACGAAATCTAATGTCAGAAAATGGCACTTTACTCTTGACATTTTTCGGTTTTTTCAATTTTCTGGAAAATCCTATCATTAGATTTTTTTAAAAATACGATATTCTTGCTTAACTAACGTTTTTACATAGGGATTAAGCATTTAGAACGAAATCTAATGTAGGAAAATGGTACTTTACTCTTGATCGGTACGTTGGGACTTTGAAAATATTCGGGCGTTCCAATCGCTCGTCTGTTGCATCATAGCGCGTCTCGGCGCAATCGACCGATTCGCTCGATCCATTATTTTCGATTTACGGCTAAAATAAATTTTTCTAATTTTTTTCAATAACATATTCCTGCTTAAATAACTTTTTTACATAGGGATTAAGCATTTAGAACGATACATTGTTTAAAGTAAGGGCACTTTACTCTTGACATTTTACGGTTTTTTCAATTTTCTGAAAAATCCTATCATTAGATTTTTTTAAAAATACGATATTCTTGCTTAACTAACGTTTCTACATAGGGATTAAGCATTTAGAACGAAATCTAATGTCAGAAAATGGCACTTTACTCTTGACATTTTTCGGTTTTTTCAATTTTCTGGAAAATCCTATCATTAGATTTTTTTAAAAATACGATATTCTTGCTTAACTAACGTTTTTACATAGGGATTAAGCATTTAGAACGAAATCTAATGTAGGAAAATGGTACTTTACTCTTGATCGGTACGTTGGGACTTTGAAAATATTCGGGCGTTCCAATCGCTCGTCTGTTGCATCATAGCGCGTCTCGGCGCAATCGACCGATTCGCTCGATCCATTATTTTCGATTTACGGCTAAAATAAATTTTTCTAATTTTTTTCAATAACATATTCCTGCTTAAATAACTTTTTTACATAGGGATTAAGCATTTAGAACGATACATTGTTTAAAGTAAGGGCACTTTACTCTTGACATTTTACGGTTTTTTCACTTTTCTGAAGAATCCTATCATTAGATTTTTTTAAAAATACGATATTCTTGCTTAACTAACGTTTCTACATAGGGATTAAGCATTTAGAACGAAATCTAATGTCAGAAAATGGCACTTTACTCTTGACATTTTTCGGTTTTTTCAATTTTCTGGAAAATCCTATCATTAGATTTTTTTAAAAATACGATATTCTTGCTTAACTAACGTTTTTACATAGGGATTAAGCATTTAGAACGGAATCTAATGTAGGAAAATGGTACTTTACTCTTGATCGGTACGTTGGGACTTTGAAAATATTCGGGCGTACGCGACGCGCTCGGCGCTTCGAACAGCTCCGGTGTCCCCATTATTTTCGATTTACGGCTAAAATAAATTTTTCTAATTTTTTTCAATAACATATTCCTGCTTAAATAACTTTTTTACATAGGGATTAAGCATTTAGAACGATACATTGTTTAAAGTAAGGGCACTTTACTCTTGACATTTTACGGTTTTTTCAATTTTCTGAAAAATCCTATCATTAGATTTTTTTAAAAATACGATATTCTTGCTTAACTAACGTTTCTACATAGGGATTAAGCATTTAGAACGAAATCTAATGTCAGAAAATGGCACTTTACTCTTGACATTTTTCGGTTTTTTCAATTTTCTGGAAAATCCTATCATTAGATTTTTTTAAAAATACGATATTCTTGCTTAACTAACGTTTTTACATAGGGATTAAGCATTTAGAACGAAATCTAATGTAGGAAAATGGTACTTTACTCTTGATCGGTACGTTGGGACTTTGAAAATATTCGGGCGTTCCAATCGCTCGTCTGTTGCATCATAGCGCGTCTCGGCGCAATCGACCGATTCGCTCGATCCATTATTTTCGATTTACGGCTAAAATAAATTTTTCTAATTTTTTTCAATAACATATTCCTGCTTAAATAACTTTTTTACATAGGGATTAAGCATTTAGAACGATACATTGTTTAAAGTAAGGGCACTTTACTCTTGACATTTTACGGTTTTTTCAATTTTCTGAAAAATCCTATCATTAGATTTTTTTAAAAATACGATATTCTTGCTTAACTAACGTTTCTACATAGGGATTAAGCATTTAGAACGAAATCTAATGTCAGAAAATGGCACTTTACTCTTGACATTTTTCGGTTTTTTCAATTTTCTGGAAAATCCTATCATTAGATTTTTTTAAAAATACGATATTCTTGCTTAACTAACGTTTTTACATAGGGATTAAGCATTTAGAACGAAATCTAATGTAGGAAAATGGTACTTTACTCTTGATCGGTACGTTGGGACTTTGAAAATATTCGGGCGTTCCAATCGCTCGTCTGTTGCATCATAGCGCGTCTCGGCGCAATCGACCGATTCGCTCGATCCTATATTTTCGATTTACGGCTAAAATAAATTTTTCTAATTTTTTTCAATAACATATTCCTGCTTAAATAACTTTTTTACATAGGGATTAAGCATTTAGAACGATACATTGTTTAAAGTAAGGGCACTTTACTCTTGACATTTTACGGTTTTTTCACTTTTCTGAAGAATCCTATCATTAGATTTTTTTAAAAATACGATATTCTTGCTTAACTAACGTTTCTACATAGGGATTAAGCATTTAGAACGAAATCTAATGTCAGAAAATGGCACTTTACTCTTGACATTTTTCGGTTTTTTCAATTTTCTGGAAAATCCTATCATTAGATTTTTTTAAAAATACGATATTCTTGCTTAACTAACGTTTTTACATAGGGATTAAGCATTTAGAACGGAATCTAATGTAGGAAAATGGTACTTTACTCTTGATCGGTACGTTGGGACTTTGAAAATATTCGGGCGTACGCGACGCGCTCGGCGCTTCGAACAGCTCCGGTGTCCCCATTATTTTCGATTTACGGCTAAAATAAATTTTTCTAATTTTTTTCAATAACATATTCCTGCTTAAATAACTTTTTTACATAGGGATTAAGCATTTAGAACGATACATTGTTTAAAGTAAGGGCACTTTACTCTTGACATTTTACGGTTTTTTCAATTTTCTGAAAAATCCTATCATTAGATTTTTTTAAAAATACGATATTCTTGCTTAACTAACGTTTCTACATAGGGATTAAGCATTTAGAACGAAATCTAATGTCAGAAAATGGCACTTTACTCTTGACATTTTTCGGTTTTTTCAATTTTCTGGAAAATCCTATCATTAGATTTTTTTAAAAATACGATATTCTTGCTTAACTAACGTTTTTACATAGGGATTAAGCATTTAGAACGAAATCTAATGTAGGAAAATGGTACTTTACTCTTGATCGGTACGTTGGGACTTTGAAAATATTCGGGCGTTCCAATCGCTCGTCTGTTGCATCATAGCGCGTCTCGGCGCAATCGACCGATTCGCTCGATCCATTATTTTCGATTTACGGCTAAAATAAATTTTTCTAATTTTTTTCAATAACATATTCCTGCTTAAATAACTTTTTTACATAGGGATTAAGCATTTAGAACGATACATTGTTTAATGTAAGGGCACTTTACTCTTGACATTTTACGGTTTTTTCAATTTTCTGAAAAATCCTATCATTAGATTTTTTTAAAAATACGATATTCTTGCTTAACTAACGTTTCTACATAGGGATTAAGCATTTAGAACGAAATCTAATGTCAGAAAATGGCACTTTACTCTTGACATTTTTCGGTTTTTTCAATTTTCTGGAAAATCCTATCATTAGATTTTTTTAAAAATACGATATTCTTGCTTAACTAACGTTTTTACATAGGGATTAAGCATTTAGAACGAAATCTAATGTAGGAAAATGGTACTTTACTCTTGATCGGTACGTTGGGACTTTGAAAATATTCGGGCGTTCCAATCGCTCGTCTGTTGCATCATAGCGCGTCTCGGCGCAATCGACCGATTCGCTCGATCCTATATTTTCGATTTACGGCTAAAATAAATTTTTCTAATTTTTTTCAATAACATATTCCTGCTTAAATAACTTTTTTACATAGGGATTAAGCATTTAGAACGATACATTGTTTAAAGTAAGGGCACTTTACTCTTGACATTTTACGGTTTTTTCAATTTTCTGAAAAATCCTATCATTAGATTTTTTTAAAAATACGATATTCTTGCTTAACTAACGTTTCTACATAGGGATTAAGCATTTAGAACGAAATCTAATGTCAGAAAATGGCACTTTACTCTTGACATTTTTCGGTTTTTTCAATTTTCTGGAAAATCCTATCATTAGATTTTTTTAAAAATACGATATTCTTGCTTAACTAACGTTTTTACATAGGGATTAAGCATTTAGAACGAAATCTAATGTAGGAAAATGGTACTTTACTCTTGATCGGTACGTTGGGACTTTGAAAATATTCGGGCGTTCCAATCGCTCGTCTGTTGCATCATAGCGCGTCTCGGCGCAATCGACCGATTCGCTCGATCCATTATTTTCGATTTACGGCTAAAATAAATTTTTCTAATTTTTTTCAATAACATATTCCTGCTTAAATAACTTTTTTACATAGGGATTAAGCATTTAGAACGATACATTGTTTAAAGTAAGGGCACTTTACTCTTGACATTTTACGGTTTTTTCAATTTTCTGAAAAATCCTATCATTAGATTTTTTTAAAAATACGATATTCTTGCTTAACTAACGTTTCTACATAGGGATTAAGCATTTAGAACGAAATCTAATGTCAGAAAATGGCACTTTACTCTTGACATTTTTCGGTTTTTTCAATTTTCTGGAAAATCCTATCATTAGATTTTTTTAAAAATACGATATTCTTGCTTAACTAACGTTTTTACATAGGGATTAAGCATTTAGAACGAAATCTAATGTAGGAAAATGGTACTTTACTCTTGATCGGTACGTTGGGACTTTGAAAATATTCGGGCGTACGCGGCGCGCTCGGCGCTTCGAACAGCTCCGGTGTCCCCATTATTTTCGATTTACGGCTAAAATAAATTTTTCTAATTTTTTTCAATAACATATTCCTGCTAAAATAACTTTTTTACATAGGGATTAAGCATTTAGAACGATACATTGTTTAAAATAAGGGCACTTTACTCTTGACATTTTACGGTTTTTTCAATTTTCTGAAAAATCCTATCATTAGATTTTTTTAAAAATACGATATTCTTGCTTAACTAACGTTTCTACATAGGGATTAAGCATTTAGAACGAAATCTAATGTCAGAAAATGGCACTTTACTCTTGACATTTTTCGGTTTTTTCAATTTTCTGGAAAATCCTATCATTAGATTTTTTTAAAAATACGATATTCTTGCTTAACTAACGTTTTTACATAGGGATTAAGCATTTAGAACGAAATCTAATGTAGGAAAATGGTACTTTACTCTTGATCGGTACGATGGGACTTTGAAAATATTCGGGCGTTCCAATCGCTCGTCTGTTGCATCATAGCGCGTCTCGGCGCAATCGACCGATTCGCTCGATCCATTATTTTCGATTTACGGCTAAAATAAATTTTTCTAATTTTTTTCAATAACATATTCCTGCTTAAATAACTTTTTTACATAGGGATTAAGCATTTAGAACGATACATTGTTTAAAGTAAGGGCACTTTACTCTTGACATTTTACGGTTTTTTCAATTTTCTGAAAAATCCTATCATTAGATTTTTTTAAAAATACGATATTCTTGCTTAACTAACGTTTCTACATAGGGATTAAGCATTTAGAACGAAATCTAATGTCAGAAAATGGCACTTTACTCTTGACATTTTTCGGTTTTTTCAATTTTCTGGAAAATCCTATCATTAGATTTTTTTAAAAATACGATATTCTTGCTTAACTAACGTTTTTACATAGGGATTAAGCATTTAGAACGAAATCTAATGTAGGAAAATGGTACTTTACTCTTGATCGGTACGTTGGGACTTTGAAAATATTCGGGCGTTCCAATCGCTCGTCTGTTGCATCATAGCGCGTCTCGGCGCAATCGACCGATTCGCTCGATCCATTATTTTCGATTTACGGCTAAAATAAATTTTTCTAATTTTTTTCAATAACATATTCCTGCTTAAATAACTTTTTTACATAGGGATTAAGCATTTAGAACGATACATTGTTTAAAGTAAGGGCACTTTACTCTTGACATTTTACGGTTTTTTCAATTTTCTGAAAAATCCTATCATTAGATTTTTTTAAAAATACGATATTCTTGCTTAACTAACGTTTCTACATAGGGATTAAGCATTTAGAACGAAATCTAATGTCAGAAAATGGCACTTTACTCTTGACATTTTTCGGTTTTTTCAATTTTCTGGAAAATCCTATCATTAGATTTTTTTAAAAATACGATATTCTTGCTTAACTAACGTTTTTACATAGGGATTAAGCATTTAGAACGAAATCTAATGTAGGAAAATGGTACTTTACTCTTGATCGGTACGTTGGGACTTTGAAAATATTCGGGCGTTCCAATCGCTCGTCTGTTGCATCATAGCGCGTCTCGGCGCAATCGACCGATTCGCTCGATCCTATATTTTCGATTTACGGCTAAAATAAATTTTTCTAATTTTTTTCAATAACATATTCCTGCTTAAATAACTTTTTTACATAGGGATTAAGCATTTAGAACGATACATTGTTTAAAGTAAGGGCACTTTACTCTTGACATTTTACGGTTTTTTCAATTTTCTGAAAAATCCTATCATTAGATTTTTTTAAAAATACGATATTCTTGCTTAACTAACGTTTCTACATAGGGATTAAGCATTTAGAACGAAATCTAATGTCAGAAAATGGCACTTTACTCTTGACATTTTTCGGTTTTTTCAATTTTCTGGAAAATCCTATCATTAGATTTTTTTAAAAATACGATATTCTTGCTTAACTAACGTTTTTACATAGGGATTAAGCATTTAGAACGAAATCTAATGTAGGAAAATGGTACTTTACTCTTGATCGGTACGTTGGGACTTTGAAAATATTCGGGCGTTCCAATCGCTCGTCTGTTGCATCATAGCGCGTCTCGGCGCAATCGACCGATTCGCTCGATCCATTATTTTCGATTTACGGCTAAAATAAATTTTTCTAATTTTTTTCAATAACATATTCCTGCTTAAATAACTTTTTTACATAGGGATTAAGCATTTAGAACGATACATTGTTTAAAGTAAGGGCACTTTACTCTTGACATTTTACGGTTTTTTCAATTTTCTGAAAAATCCTATCATTAGATTTTTTTAAAAATACGATATTCTTGCTTAACTAACGTTTCTACATAGGGATTAAGCATTTAGAACGAAATCTAATGTCAGAAAATGGCACTTTACTCTTGACATTTTTCGGTTTTTTCAATTTTCTGGAAAATCCTATCATTAGATTTTTTTAAAAATACGATATTCTTGCTTAACTAACGTTTTTACATAGGGATTAAGCATTTAGAACGAAATCTAATGTAGGAAAATGGTACTTTACTCTTGATCGGTACGTTGGGACTTTGAAAATATTCGGGCGTACGCGGCGCGCTCGGCGCTTCGAACAGCTCCGGTGTCCCCATTATTTTCGATTTACGGCTAAAATAAATTTTTCTAATTTTTTTCAATAACATATTCCTGCTAAAATAACTTTTTTACATAGGGATTAAGCATTTAGAACGATACATTGTTTAAAATAAGGGCACTTTACTCTTGACATTTTACGGTTTTTTCAATTTTCTGAAAAATCCTATCATTAGATTTTTTTAAAAATACGATATTCTTGCTTAACTAACGTTTCTACATAGGGATTAAGCATTTAGAACGAAATCTAATGTCAGAAAATGGCACTTTACTCTTGACATTTTTCGGTTTTTTCAATTTTCTGGAAAATCCTATCATTAGATTTTTTTAAAAATACGATATTCTTGCTTAACTAACGTTTTTACATAGGGATTAAGCATTTAGAACGAAATCTAATGTAGGAAAATGGTACTTTACTCTTGATCGGTACGATGGGACTTTGAAAATATTCGGGCGTTCCAATCGCTCGTCTGTTGCATCATAGCGCGTCTCGGCGCAATCGACCGATTCGCTCGATCCATTATTTTCGATTTACGGCTAAAATAAATTTTTCTAATTTTTTTCAATAACATATTCCTGCTTAAATAACTTTTTTACATAGGGATTAAGCATTTAGAACGATACATTGTTTAAAGTAAGGGCACTTTACTCTTGACATTTTACGGTTTTTTCAATTTTCTGAAAAATCCTATCATTAGATTTTTTTAAAAATACGATATTCTTGCTTAACTAACGTTTCTACATAGGGATTAAGCATTTAGAACGAAATCTAATGTCAGAAAATGGCACTTTACTCTTGACATTTTTCGGTTTTTTCAATTTTCTGGAAAATCCTATCATTAGATTTTTTTAAAAATACGATATTCTTGCTTAACTAACGTTTTTACATAGGGATTAAGCATTTAGAACGGAATCTAATGTAGGAAAATGGTACTTTACTCTTGATCGGTACGTTGGGACTTTGAAAATATTCGGGCGTACGCGACGCGCTCGGCGCTTCGAACAGCTCCGGTGTCCCCATTATTTTCGATTTACGGCTAAAATAAATTTTTCTAATTTTTTTCAATAACATATTCCTGCTAAAATAACTTTTTTACATAGGGATTAAGCATTTAGAACGATACATTGTTTAAAATAAGGGCACTTTACTCTTGACATTTTACGGTTTTTTCAATTTTCTGAAAAATCCTATCATTAGATTTTTTTAAAAATACGATATTCTTGCTTAACTAACGTTTCTACATAGGGATTAAGCATTTAGAACGAAATCTAATGTCAGAAAATGGCACTTTACTCTTGACATTTTTCGGTTTTTTCAATTTTCTGGAAAATCCTATCATTAGATTTTTTTAAAAATACGATATTCTTGCTTAACTAACGTTTTTACATAGGGATTAAGCATTTAGAACGAAATCTAATGTAGGAAAATGGTACTTTACTCTTGATCGGTACGTTGGGACTTTGAAAATATTCGGGCGTTCCAATCGCTCGTCTGTTGCATCATAGCGCGTCTCGGCGCAATCGACCGATTCGCTCGATCCATTATTTTCGATTTACGGCTAAAATAAATTTTTCTAATTTTTTTCAATAACATATTCCTGCTTAAATAACTTTTTTACATAGGGATTAAGCATTTAGAACGATACATTGTTTAAAGTAAGGGCACTTTACTCTTGACATTTTACGGTTTTTTCAATTTTCTGAAAAATCCTATCATTAGATTTTTTTAAAAATACGATATTCTTGCTTAACTAACGTTTCTACATAGGGATTAAGCATTTAGAACGAAATCTAATGTCAGAAAATGGCACTTTACTCTTGACATTTTTCGGTTTTTTCAATTTTCTGGAAAATCCTATCATTAGATTTTTTTAAAAATACGATATTCTTGCTTAACTAACGTTTTTACATAGGGATTAAGCATTTAGAACGAAATCTAATGTAGGAAAATGGTACTTTACTCTTGATCGGTACGATGGGACTTTGAAAATATTCGGGCGTTCCAATCGCTCGTCTGTTGCATCATAGCGCGTCTCGGCGCAATCGACCGATTCGCTCGATCCATTATTTTCGATTTACGGCTAAAATAAATTTTTCTAATTTTTTTCAATAACATATTCCTGCTTAAATAACTTTTTTACATAGGGATTAAGCATTTAGAACGATACATTGTTTAAAGTAAGGGCACTTTACTCTTGACATTTTACGGTTTTTTCAATTTTCTGAAAAATCCTATCATTAGATTTTTTTAAAAATACGATATTCTTGCTTAACTAACGTTTCTACATAGGGATTAAGCATTTAGAACGAAATCTAATGTCAGAAAATGGCACTTTACTCTTGACATTTTTCGGTTTTTTCAATTTTCTGGAAAATCCTATCATTAGATTTTTTTAAAAATACGATATTCTTGCTTAACTAACGTTTTTACATAGGGATTAAGCATTTAGAACGGAATCTAATGTAGGAAAATGGTACTTTACTCTTGATCGGTACGTTGGGACTTTGAAAATATTCGGGCGTACGCGACGCGCTCGGCGCTTCGAACAGCTCCGGTGTCCCCATTATTTTCGATTTACGGCTAAAATAAATTTTTCTAATTTTTTTCAATAACATATTCCTGCTAAAATAACTTTTTTACATAGGGATTAAGCATTTAGAACGATACATTGTTTAAAATAAGGGCACTTTACTCTTGACATTTTACGGTTTTTTCAATTTTCTGAAAAATCCTATCATTAGATTTTTTTAAAAATACGATATTCTTGCTTAACTAACGTTTCTACATAGGGATTAAGCATTTAGAACGAAATCTAATGTCAGAAAATGGCACTTTACTCTTGACATTTTTCGGTTTTTTCAATTTTCTGGAAAATCCTATCATTAGATTTTTTTAAAAATACGATATTCTTGCTTAACTAACGTTTTTACATAGGGATTAAGCATTTAGAACGAAATCTAATGTAGGAAAATGGTACTTTACTCTTGATCGGTACGTTGGGACTTTGAAAATATTCGGGCGTTCCAATCGCTCGTCTGTTGCATCATAGCGCGTCTCGGCGCAATCGACCGATTCGCTCGATCCATTATTTTCGATTTACGGCTAAAATAAATTTTTCTAATTTTTTTCAATAACATATTCCTGCTTAAATAACTTTTTTACATAGGGATTAAGCATTTAGAACGATACATTGTTTAAAGTAAGGGCACTTTACTCTTGACATTTTACGGTTTTTTCACTTTTCTGAAGAATCCTATCATTAGATTTTTTTAAAAATACGATATTCTTGCTTAACTAACGTTTCTACATAGGGATTAAGCATTTAGAACGAAATCTAATGTCAGAAAATGGCACTTTACTCTTGACATTTTTCGGTTTTTTCAATTTTCTGGAAAATCCTATCATTAGATTTTTTTAAAAATACGATATTCTTGCTTAACTAACGTTTTTACATAGGGATTAAGCATTTAGAACGGAATCTAATGTAGGAAAATGGTACTTTACTCTTGATCGGTACGTTGGGACTTTGAAAATATTCGGGCGTACGCGACGCGCTCGGCGCTTCGAACAGCTCCGGTGTCCCCATTATTTTCGATTTACGGCTAAAATAAATTTTTCTAATTTTTTTCAATAACATATTCCTGCTAAAATAACTTTTTTACATAGGGATTAAGCATTTAGAACGATACATTGTTTAAAATAAGGGCACTTTACTCTTGACATTTTACGGTTTTTTCAATTTTCTGAAAAATCCTATCATTAGATTTTTTTAAAAATACGATATTCTTGCTTAACTAACGTTTCTACATAGGGATTAAGCATTTAGAACGAAATCTAATGTCAGAAAATGGCACTTTACTCTTGACATTTTTCGGTTTTTTCAATTTTCTGGAAAATCCTATCATTAGATTTTTTTAAAAATACGATATTCTTGCTTAACTAACGTTTTTACATAGGGATTAAGCATTTAGAACGAAATCTAATGTAGGAAAATGGTACTTTACTCTTGATCGGTACGTTGGGACTTTGAAAATATTCGGGCGTTCCAATCGCTCGTCTGTTGCATCATAGCGCGTCTCGGCGCAATCGACCGATTCGCTCGATCCATTATTTTCGATTTACGGCTAAAATAAATTTTTCTAATTTTTTTCAATAACATATTCCTGCTTAAATAACTTTTTTACATAGGGATTAAGCATTTAGAACGATACATTGTTTAAAGTAAGGGCACTTTACTCTTGACATTTTACGGTTTTTTCAATTTTCTGAAAAATCCTATCATTAGATTTTTTTAAAAATACGATATTCTTGCTTAACTAACGTTTCTACATAGGGATTAAGCATTTAGAACGAAATCTAATGTCAGAAAATGGCACTTTACTCTTGACATTTTTCGGTTTTTTCAATTTTCTGGAAAATCCTATCATTAGATTTTTTTAAAAATACGATATTCTTGCTTAACTAACGTTTTTACATAGGGATTAAGCATTTAGAACGAAATCTAATGTAGGAAAATGGTACTTTACTCTTGATCGGTACGTTGGGACTTTGAAAATATTCGGGCGTTCCAATCGCTCGTCTGTTGCATCATAGCGCGTCTCGGCGCAATCGACCGATTCGCTCGATCCATTATTTTCGATTTACGGCTAAAATAAATTTTTCTCATTTTATTCAATAACATATTCCTGCTTAAATAACTTTTTTACATAGGGATTAAGCATTTAGAACGATACATTGTTTAAAATAAGGGCACTTTACTCTTGATATTTTACGGTTTTTTCAATTTTCTGAAAAATCCTATCATTAGATTTTTTTTAAAAATACGATATTCTTGCTTAACTAACGTTTCTACATAGGGATTAAGCATTTAGAACGAAATCTAATGTCAGAAAATGGCACTTTACTCTTGACATTTTTCGGTTTTTTCAATTTTCTGGGAAATCCTATCATTAGATTTTTTTAAAAATACGATATTCTTGCTTAACTAACGTTTTTACATAGGGATTAAGCATTTAGAACGAAATCTAATGTAGGAAAATGGTACTTTACTCTTGATCGGTACGTTGGGACTTTGAAAATATTCGGGCGTTCCAATCGCTCGTCTGTTGCATCATAGCGCGTCTCGGCGCAATCGACCGATTCGCTCGATCCATTATTTTCGATTTACGGCTAAAATAAATTTTTCTCATTTTATTCAATAACATATTCTTGCTTAAATAACTTTTTTACATAGGGATTAAGCATTTAGAACGATACATTGTTTAAAATAAGGGCACTTTACTCTTGACATTTTACGGTTTTTTCAATTTTCTGAAAAATCCTATCATTAGATTTTTTTAAGAATACGATATTCTTGCTTAACTAACGTTTCTACATAGGGATTAAGCATTTAGAACGAAATCTAATGTCAGAAAATGGCACTTTACTCTTGACATTTTTCGGTTTTTTCAATTTTCTGGAAAATCCTATCATTAGATTTTTTTAAAAATACGATATTCTTGCTTAACTAACGTTTTTACATAGGGATTAAGCATTTAGAACGAAATCTAATGTAGGAAAATGGTACTTTACTCTTGATCGGTACGATGGGACTTTGAAAATATTCGGGCGTTCCAATCGCTCGTCTGTTGCATCATAGCGCGTCTCGGCGCAATCGACCGATTCGCTCGATCCATTATTTTCGATTTACGGCTAAAATAAATTTTTCTAATTTTTTTCAATAACATATTCCTGCTTAAATAACTTTTTTACATAGGGATTAAGCATTTAGAACGATACATTGTTTAAAGTAAGGGCACTTTACTCTTGACATTTTACGGTTTTTTCAATTTTCTGAAAAATCCTATCATTAGATTTTTTTAAAAATACGATATTCTTGCTTAACTAACGTTTCTACATAGGGATTAAGCATTTAGAACGAAATCTAATGTCAGAAAATGGCACTTTACTCTTGACATTTTTCGGTTTTTTCAATTTTCTGGAAAATCCTATCATTAGATTTTTTTAAAAATACGATATTCTTGCTTAACTAACGTTTTTACATAGGGATTAAGCATTTAGAACGAAATCTAATGTAGGAAAATGGTACTTTACTCTTGATCGGTACGTTGGGACTTTGAAAATATTCGGGCGTTCCAATCGCTCGTCTGTTGCATCATAGCGCGTCTCGGCGCAATCGACCGATTCGCTCGATCCATTATTTTCGATTTACGGCTAAAATAAATTTTTCTAATTTTTTTCAATAACATATTCCTGCTTAAATAACTTTTTTACATAGGGATTAAGCATTTAGAACGATACATTGTTTAAAGTAAGGGCACTTTACTCTTGACATTTTACGGTTTTTTCAATTTTCTGAAAAATCCTATCATTAGATTTTTTTAAAAATACGATATTCTTGCTTAACTAACGTTTCTACATAGGGATTAAGCATTTAGAACGAAATCTAATGTCAGAAAATGGCACTTTACTCTTGACATTTTTCGGTTTTTTCAATTTTCTGGAAAATCCTATCATTAGATTTTTTTAAAAATACGATATTCTTGCTTAACTAACGTTTTTACATAGGGATTAAGCATTTAGAACGAAATCTAATGTAGGAAAATGGTACTTTACTCTTGATCGGTACGTTGGGACTTTGAAAATATTCGGGCGTTCCAATCGCTCGTCTGTTGCATCATAGCGCGTCTCGGCGCAATCGACCGATTCGCTCGATCCTATATTTTCGATTTACGGCTAAAATAAATTTTTCTAATTTTTTTCAATAACATATTCCTGCTTAAATAACTTTTTTACATAGGGATTAAGCATTTAGAACGATACATTGTTTAAAGTAAGGGCACTTTACTCTTGACATTTTACGGTTTTTTCAATTTTCTGAAAAATCCTATCATTAGATTTTTTTAAAAATACGATATTCTTGCTTAACTAACGTTTCTACATAGGGATTAAGCATTTAGAACGAAATCTAATGTCAGAAAATGGCACTTTACTCTTGACATTTTTCGGTTTTTTCAATTTTCTGGAAAATCCTATCATTAGATTTTTTTAAAAATACGATATTCTTGCTTAACTAACGTTTTTACATAGGGATTAAGCATTTAGAACGAAATCTAATGTAGGAAAATGGTACTTTACTCTTGATCGGTACGTTGGGACTTTGAAAATATTCGGGCGTTCCAATCGCTCGTCTGTTGCATCATAGCGCGTCTCGGCGCAATCGACCGATTCGCTCGATCCATTATTTTCGATTTACGGCTAAAATAAATTTTTCTAATTTTTTTCAATAACATATTCCTGCTTAAATAACTTTTTTACATAGGGATTAAGCATTTAGAACGATACATTGTTTAAAGTAAGGGCACTTTACTCTTGACATTTTACGGTTTTTTCAATTTTCTGAAAAATCCTATCATTAGATTTTTTTAAAAATACGATATTCTTGCTTAACTAACGTTTCTACATAGGGATTAAGCATTTAGAACGAAATCTAATGTCAGAAAATGGCACTTTACTCTTGACATTTTTCGGTTTTTTCAATTTTCTGGAAAATCCTATCATTAGATTTTTTTAAAAATACGATATTCTTGCTTAACTAACGTTTTTACATAGGGATTAAGCATTTAGAACGAAATCTAATGTAGGAAAATGGTACTTTACTCTTGATCGGTACGTTGGGACTTTGAAAATATTCGGGCGTACGCGGCGCGCTCGGCGCTTCGAACAGCTCCGGTGTCCCCATTATTTTCGATTTACGGCTAAAATAAATTTTTCTAATTTTTTTCAATAACATATTCCTGCTAAAATAACTTTTTTACATAGGGATTAAGCATTTAGAACGATACATTGTTTAAAATAAGGGCACTTTACTCTTGACATTTTACGGTTTTTTCAATTTTCTGAAAAATCCTATCATTAGATTTTTTTAAAAATACGATATTCTTGCTTAACTAACGTTTCTACATAGGGATTAAGCATTTAGAACGAAATCTAATGTCAGAAAATGGCACTTTACTCTTGACATTTTTCGGTTTTTTCAATTTTCTGGAAAATCCTATCATTAGATTTTTTTAAAAATACGATATTCTTGCTTAACTAACGTTTTTACATAGGGATTAAGCATTTAGAACGAAATCTAATGTAGGAAAATGGTACTTTACTCTTGATCGGTACGATGGGACTTTGAAAATATTCGGGCGTTCCAATCGCTCGTCTGTTGCATCATAGCGCGTCTCGGCGCAATCGACCGATTCGCTCGATCCATTATTTTCGATTTACGGCTAAAATAAATTTTTCTAATTTTTTTCAATAACATATTCCTGCTTAAATAACTTTTTTACATAGGGATTAAGCATTTAGAACGATACATTGTTTAAAGTAAGGGCACTTTACTCTTGACATTTTACGGTTTTTTCAATTTTCTGAAAAATCCTATCATTAGATTTTTTTAAAAATACGATATTCTTGCTTAACTAACGTTTCTACATAGGGATTAAGCATTTAGAACGAAATCTAATGTCAGAAAATGGCACTTTACTCTTGACATTTTTCGGTTTTTTCAATTTTCTGGAAAATCCTATCATTAGATTTTTTTAAAAATACGATATTCTTGCTTAACTAACGTTTTTACATAGGGATTAAGCATTTAGAACGGAATCTAATGTAGGAAAATGGTACTTTACTCTTGATCGGTACGTTGGGACTTTGAAAATATTCGGGCGTACGCGACGCGCTCGGCGCTTCGAACAGCTCCGGTGTCCCCATTATTTTCGATTTACGGCTAAAATAAATTTTTCTAATTTTTTTCAATAACATATTCCTGCTAAAATAACTTTTTTACATAGGGATTAAGCATTTAGAACGATACATTGTTTAAAATAAGGGCACTTTACTCTTGACATTTTACGGTTTTTTCAATTTTCTGAAAAATCCTATCATTAGATTTTTTTAAAAATACGATATTCTTGCTTAACTAACGTTTCTACATAGGGATTAAGCATTTAGAACGAAATCTAATGTCAGAAAATGGCACTTTACTCTTGACATTTTTCGGTTTTTTCAATTTTCTGGAAAATCCTATCATTAGATTTTTTTAAAAATACGATATTCTTGCTTAACTAACGTTTTTACATAGGGATTAAGCATTTAGAACGAAATCTAATGTAGGAAAATGGTACTTTACTCTTGATCGGTACGTTGGGACTTTGAAAATATTCGGGCGTTCCAATCGCTCGTCTGTTGCATCATAGCGCGTCTCGGCGCAATCGACCGATTCGCTCGATCCATTATTTTCGATTTACGGCTAAAATAAATTTTTCTAATTTTTTTCAATAACATATTCCTGCTTAAATAACTTTTTTACATAGGGATTAAGCATTTAGAACGATACATTGTTTAAAGTAAGGGCACTTTACTCTTGACATTTTACGGTTTTTTCAATTTTCTGAAAAATCCTATCATTAGATTTTTTTAAAAATACGATATTCTTGCTTAACTAACGTTTCTACATAGGGATTAAGCATTTAGAACGAAATCTAATGTCAGAAAATGGCACTTTACTCTTGACATTTTTCGGTTTTTTCAATTTTCTGGAAAATCCTATCATTAGATTTTTTTAAAAATACGATATTCTTGCTTAACTAACGTTTTTACATAGGGATTAAGCATTTAGAACGAAATCTAATGTAGGAAAATGGTACTTTACTCTTGATCGGTACGATGGGACTTTGAAAATATTCGGGCGTTCCAATCGCTCGTCTGTTGCATCATAGCGCGTCTCGGCGCAATCGACCGATTCGCTCGATCCATTATTTTCGATTTACGGCTAAAATAAATTTTTCTAATTTTTTTCAATAACATATTCCTGCTTAAATAACTTTTTTACATAGGGATTAAGCATTTAGAACGATACATTGTTTAAAGTAAGGGCACTTTACTCTTGACATTTTACGGTTTTTTCAATTTTCTGAAAAATCCTATCATTAGATTTTTTTAAAAATACGATATTCTTGCTTAACTAACGTTTCTACATAGGGATTAAGCATTTAGAACGAAATCTAATGTCAGAAAATGGCACTTTACTCTTGACATTTTTCGGTTTTTTCAATTTTCTGGAAAATCCTATCATTAGATTTTTTTAAAAATACGATATTCTTGCTTAACTAACGTTTTTACATAGGGATTAAGCATTTAGAACGGAATCTAATGTAGGAAAATGGTACTTTACTCTTGATCGGTACGTTGGGACTTTGAAAATATTCGGGCGTACGCGACGCGCTCGGCGCTTCGAACAGCTCCGGTGTCCCCATTATTTTCGATTTACGGCTAAAATAAATTTTTCTAATTTTTTTCAATAACATATTCCTGCTAAAATAACTTTTTTACATAGGGATTAAGCATTTAGAACGATACATTGTTTAAAATAAGGGCACTTTACTCTTGACATTTTACGGTTTTTTCAATTTTCTGAAAAATCCTATCATTAGATTTTTTTAAAAATACGATATTCTTGCTTAACTAACGTTTCTACATAGGGATTAAGCATTTAGAACGAAATCTAATGTCAGAAAATGGCACTTTACTCTTGACATTTTTCGGTTTTTTCAATTTTCTGGAAAATCCTATCATTAGATTTTTTTAAAAATACGATATTCTTGCTTAACTAACGTTTTTACATAGGGATTAAGCATTTAGAACGAAATCTAATGTAGGAAAATGGTACTTTACTCTTGATCGGTACGTTGGGACTTTGAAAATATTCGGGCGTTCCAATCGCTCGTCTGTTGCATCATAGCGCGTCTCGGCGCAATCGACCGATTCGCTCGATCCATTATTTTCGATTTACGGCTAAAATAAATTTTTCTAATTTTTTTCAATAACATATTCCTGCTTAAATAACTTTTTTACATAGGGATTAAGCATTTAGAACGATACATTGTTTAAAGTAAGGGCACTTTACTCTTGACATTTTACGGTTTTTTCACTTTTCTGAAGAATCCTATCATTAGATTTTTTTAAAAATACGATATTCTTGCTTAACTAACGTTTCTACATAGGGATTAAGCATTTAGAACGAAATCTAATGTCAGAAAATGGCACTTTACTCTTGACATTTTTCGGTTTTTTCAATTTTCTGGAAAATCCTATCATTAGATTTTTTTAAAAATACGATATTCTTGCTTAACTAACGTTTTTACATAGGGATTAAGCATTTAGAACGGAATCTAATGTAGGAAAATGGTACTTTACTCTTGATCGGTACGTTGGGACTTTGAAAATATTCGGGCGTACGCGACGCGCTCGGCGCTTCGAACAGCTCCGGTGTCCCCATTATTTTCGATTTACGGCTAAAATAAATTTTTCTAATTTTTTTCAATAACATATTCCTGCTAAAATAACTTTTTTACATAGGGATTAAGCATTTAGAACGATACATTGTTTAAAATAAGGGCACTTTACTCTTGACATTTTACGGTTTTTTCAATTTTCTGAAAAATCCTATCATTAGATTTTTTTAAAAATACGATATTCTTGCTTAACTAACGTTTCTACATAGGGATTAAGCATTTAGAACGAAATCTAATGTCAGAAAATGGCACTTTACTCTTGACATTTTTCGGTTTTTTCAATTTTCTGGAAAATCCTATCATTAGATTTTTTTAAAAATACGATATTCTTGCTTAACTAACGTTTTTACATAGGGATTAAGCATTTAGAACGAAATCTAATGTAGGAAAATGGTACTTTACTCTTGATCGGTACGTTGGGACTTTGAAAATATTCGGGCGTTCCAATCGCTCGTCTGTTGCATCATAGCGCGTCTCGGCGCAATCGACCGATTCGCTCGATCCATTATTTTCGATTTACGGCTAAAATAAATTTTTCTAATTTTTTTCAATAACATATTCCTGCTTAAATAACTTTTTTACATAGGGATTAAGCATTTAGAACGATACATTGTTTAAAGTAAGGGCACTTTACTCTTGACATTTTACGGTTTTTTCAATTTTCTGAAAAATCCTATCATTAGATTTTTTTAAAAATACGATATTCTTGCTTAACTAACGTTTCTACATAGGGATTAAGCATTTAGAACGAAATCTAATGTCAGAAAATGGCACTTTACTCTTGACATTTTTCGGTTTTTTCAATTTTCTGGAAAATCCTATCATTAGATTTTTTTAAAAATACGATATTCTTGCTTAACTAACGTTTTTACATAGGGATTAAGCATTTAGAACGAAATCTAATGTAGGAAAATGGTACTTTACTCTTGATCGGTACGTTGGGACTTTGAAAATATTCGGGCGTTCCAATCGCTCGTCTGTTGCATCATAGCGCGTCTCGGCGCAATCGACCGATTCGCTCGATCCATTATTTTCGATTTACGGCTAAAATAAATTTTTCTAATTTTTTTCAATAACATATTCCTGCTTAAATAACTTTTTTACATAGGGATTAAGCATTTAGAACGATACATTGTTTAAAGTAAGGGCACTTTACTCTTGACATTTTACGGTTTTTTCACTTTTCTGAAGAATCCTATCATTAGATTTTTTTAAAAATACGATATTCTTGCTTAACTAACGTTTCTACATAGGGATTAAGCATTTAGAACGAAATCTAATGTCAGAAAATGGCACTTTACTCTTGACATTTTTCGGTTTTTTCAATTTTCTGGAAAATCCTATCATTAGATTTTTTTAAAAATACGATATTCTTGCTTAACTAACGTTTTTACATAGGGATTAAGCATTTAGAACGGAATCTAATGTAGGAAAATGGTACTTTACTCTTGATCGGTACGTTGGGACTTTGAAAATATTCGGGCGTACGCGACGCGCTCGGCGCTTCGAACAGCTCCGGTGTCCCCATTATTTTCGATTTACGGCTAAAATAAATTTTTCTAATTTTTTTCAATAACATATTCCTGCTTAAATAACTTTTTTACATAGGGATTAAGCATTTAGAACGATACATTGTTTAAAGTAAGGGCACTTTACTCTTGACATTTTACGGTTTTTTCAATTTTCTGAAAAATCCTATCATTAGATTTTTTTAAAAATACGATATTCTTGCTTAACTAACGTTTCTACATAGGGATTAAGCATTTAGAACGAAATCTAATGTCAGAAAATGGCACTTTACTCTTGACATTTTTCGGTTTTTTCAATTTTCTGGAAAATCCTATCATTAGATTTTTTTAAAAATACGATATTCTTGCTTAACTAACGTTTTTACATAGGGATTAAGCATTTAGAACGAAATCTAATGTAGGAAAATGGTACTTTACTCTTGATCGGTACGTTGGGACTTTGAAAATATTCGGGCGTTCCAATCGCTCGTCTGTTGCATCATAGCGCGTCTCGGCGCAATCGACCGATTCGCTCGATCCATTATTTTCGATTTACGGCTAAAATAAATTTTTCTAATTTTTTTCAATAACATATTCCTGCTTAAATAACTTTTTTACATAGGGATTAAGCATTTAGAACGATACATTGTTTAAAGTAAGGGCACTTTACTCTTGACATTTTACGGTTTTTTCAATTTTCTGAAAAATCCTATCATTAGATTTTTTTAAAAATACGATATTCTTGCTTAACTAACGTTTCTACATAGGGATTAAGCATTTAGAACGAAATCTAATGTCAGAAAATGGCACTTTACTCTTGACATTTTTCGGTTTTTTCAATTTTCTGGAAAATCCTATCATTAGATTTTTTTAAAAATACGATATTCTTGCTTAACTAACGTTTTTACATAGGGATTAAGCATTTAGAACGAAATCTAATGTAGGAAAATGGTACTTTACTCTTGATCGGTACGTTGGGACTTTGAAAATATTCGGGCGTTCCAATCGCTCGTCTGTTGCATCATAGCGCGTCTCGGCGCAATCGACCGATTCGCTCGATCCTATATTTTCGATTTACGGCTAAAATAAATTTTTCTAATTTTTTTCAATAACATATTCCTGCTTAAATAACTTTTTTACATAGGGATTAAGCATTTAGAACGATACATTGTTTAAAGTAAGGGCACTTTACTCTTGACATTTTACGGTTTTTTCAATTTTCTGAAAAATCCTATCATTAGATTTTTTTAAAAATACGATATTCTTGCTTAACTAACGTTTCTACATAGGGATTAAGCATTTAGAACGAAATCTAATGTCAGAAAATGGCACTTTACTCTTGACATTTTTCGGTTTTTTCAATTTTCTGGAAAATCCTATCATTAGATTTTTTTAAAAATACGATATTCTTGCTTAACTAACGTTTTTACATAGGGATTAAGCATTTAGAACGAAATCTAATGTAGGAAAATGGTACTTTACTCTTGATCGGTACGTTGGGACTTTGAAAATATTCGGGCGTTCCAATCGCTCGTCTGTTGCATCATAGCGCGTCTCGGCGCAATCGACCGATTCGCTCGATCCATTATTTTCGATTTACGGCTAAAATAAATTTTTCTAATTTTTTTCAATAACATATTCCTGCTTAAATAACTTTTTTACATAGGGATTAAGCATTTAGAACGATACATTGTTTAAAGTAAGGGCACTTTACTCTTGACATTTTACGGTTTTTTCAATTTTCTGAAAAATCCTATCATTAGATTTTTTTAAAAATACGATATTCTTGCTTAACTAACGTTTCTACATAGGGATTAAGCATTTAGAACGAAATCTAATGTCAGAAAATGGCACTTTACTCTTGACATTTTTCGGTTTTTTCAATTTTCTGGAAAATCCTATCATTAGATTTTTTTAAAAATACGATATTCTTGCTTAACTAACGTTTTTACATAGGGATTAAGCATTTAGAACGAAATCTAATGTAGGAAAATGGTACTTTACTCTTGATCGGTACGTTGGGACTTTGAAAATATTCGGGCGTACGCGGCGCGCTCGGCGCTTCGAACAGCTCCGGTGTCCCCATTATTTTCGATTTACGGCTAAAATAAATTTTTCTAATTTTTTTCAATAACATATTCCTGCTAAAATAACTTTTTTACATAGGGATTAAGCATTTAGAACGATACATTGTTTAAAATAAGGGCACTTTACTCTTGACATTTTACGGTTTTTTCAATTTTCTGAAAAATCCTATCATTAGATTTTTTTAAAAATACGATATTCTTGCTTAACTAACGTTTCTACATAGGGATTAAGCATTTAGAACGAAATCTAATGTCAGAAAATGGCACTTTACTCTTGACATTTTTCGGTTTTTTCAATTTTCTGGAAAATCCTATCATTAGATTTTTTTAAAAATACGATATTCTTGCTTAACTAACGTTTTTACATAGGGATTAAGCATTTAGAACGAAATCTAATGTAGGAAAATGGTACTTTACTCTTGATCGGTACGTTGGGACTTAGAAAATATTCGGCCGTACGCGGCGCGTCTCGGCGCTTCGAACAGCTCCGGTGTCCCCATTATTTTCGATTTACGGCTAAAATAAATTTTTCTAATTTTTTTCAATTACATATTCTTGCTTAGATAACTTTTTTACATAGGGATTAAGCATTTAGAACGACATATTGTTTAAAATAATGGTACTTTACTCTTGTGATTTTTCGGTTTTTTTTGATTATTTTGAAAAATAAATTTTTGTAATTTTTTTAAATACGATATTCGTGATCAGTGAACGATTTCACATATGGATTAAGCATTTAGAATCGTGCGGAAGCGTTATTAAAAAAGTTTACTCGATGCGATGGGACTTTGAAAAGTTTGTGAAAATTTTCATATTGGGAAAAAATGTGTAATTTTTTGTCTAGTTTACGGTAATGTAGTTTATTTTAATGTTTACTATAAATTTTTTTTTCGTTCGTTCACGCGCTATGTTACAACAGCACGGCCGGGCGGTCTGTTGCCGCGGCGGTTTACACTCATAAGCGCGCGTGCTATTCGGCCGGCGGCGCCGGCGTCCTTGCCGGCCGTTCGGTATCTATAAGAGATACACGGTCCGTGCGAGGCGGACGGAGCAGAGCGGGTTTTGGGCCAATTCTACGATCTCGGTCGAGAAGCTGTCTCAGAGCTCCTTCGGGGCTTCGGTCCTGACTGTTTCGTGCCGTTTACGTTACGGACTTTTCTCCACACAGCGTGGCCACGGGTCGGTGTCTTTGACCGAATGGCCCATATGTGGCAAGCCCTACGGGGTTGGTTACCCGTATGCACTTTGTATGTATACTCGTACTCACTGAGCAATCGACTCTTCTGTCCGAGCGATGGAAAAATTTTTTAAAATGCATCTGTAAGATTTGGAAGCAAATCGTACCAATTGAAAACTGTGGCTAAAATGAATAGCCCAGTGGAGAGAGAAAACTATCAAAAAACTGATTTTTTAAATCAAGAGGTGTCAGAAATCGAAATGCCTAGCGCGAGCGGAAGAACACGCTTTCTCGCCAGTCCAGCATGTGTCCTGTCCGTTCTTCCTCGGCTTGCCGATTTTGCCCAGATCAGAGGTTTCGTGCTTCCGGCGGTCAGAAGATCAGCGTGAGCGTACGCGCTTCCACGACTATGGCATCACCCATGTACTTTTTCCTTTGAATATATTTGAGTACATAAAAAATATTAAAACATATAGAGAGAACTGTGTCTTGGATCTTAAAAATTTGTCAATAGCGATGATATATTATTACTTAACTTGAAGTATTTGTACGTTTTAGCTGGGACGTACATTTATCTTACAAGATGTTAATAGCGAGACTCTTGAAGATAAAATTATCTTGTGATTTTATGAAGGCAAAGATAGAAACGTACGAAGCTGGCGTACGTAGAAAAATGTGATTTTATGATAGAACAAAAATATAATACGTACGTTTTTGGGCGTACGGTAAAATATCTGTATGGTAGAAAAATGAAAGAAATTGAGCGTTAAAGAAGATATGTTACAAGCGCGGAATGTGGCAAAACTTGTACATATTTGAAAGAGAAAAGTGGTGTGTCGACCTGACATATATATATGAAACAGGCGACGATGGAAAAGGATTTAAATTTTGTCCATTTTATATATACATATTGTATAGTTCCCTGGTTGATCCTGCCAGTAGTCATATGCTTGTCTCAAAGATTAAGCCATGCATGTCTCAGTACATGCCGTATTAAGGTGAAACCGCGAATGGCTCATTAAATCAGTTATGGTTTCTTAGATCGTACTAAAATTTACTTGGATAACTGTGGTAATTCTAGAGCTAATACATGCAAAACAGAGTTCCGACCAGAGATGGTAGGAACGCTTTTATTAGATCAAAACCAATCGGTGGCGGGTGTTTACACTCGTCCATCGTTTGCTTTGGTGACTCTGAATAACTTTGTGCTGATCGCATGGTCTTATAGCACCGGCGACGCATCTTTCAAATGTCTGCCTTATCAACTGTCGATGGTA